>NW_015387473.1:84916-109282 GCF_001527695.2 Protobothrops mucrosquamatus | reverse complement strand
CATCTTTAGTTCTGGATGGAGTTGCATCAGCCCAGACAGATCCTATGCACAATTTGGGAGTTCTCCTAGATTCACTCAAAGAGCAAGTAGCATCATAATCTCCAGAAGAAGAGCCTTTTCTTCTGTGGCCCTTGCCCTCTGGAATATTCTCCCATTAGAAATGAGGTCTGTCCTCACACTCATGGCCTTCTGGAAGGGCCGAAAACATGGCTCTGCCAGATAGTTTGGGGCCCCAACTGGTGCATGCTACATTGGGGATGGTTAATGGGGTAGAAAAGATCCCCTATTGCTTGCCATCCATCCTATTGTTTTTAGCTTTATATTTAATTTTCCTAATTTTAATCACCTTATATTCCCTTTTTTTAAAACTTCTTTTTTTATACTGTAAGCCACCCAGAGTCATTTACCAATGAGATGGGTGGCATAAAAAAATAATAAATGAATCAGGAGTATAGTTTGACATATTTCTTTTTCCTGCAGATAAACTTACCGAGATCCTTATGCAGCAGAGATATGGGTCTTATAATGAACAGAACGTACTCTCATGGTTCACTTACTTAACTACTCTCATAGCTCACTTACTTAGAAATAAAAGACATATTTTGTCTTGGTTCTTTTTTTTCTGTTTGGTTAATGGATTCTTCCCCTAGAATGCTATTTCAGATTAGTAATGAAGCTCATGGCCTGTTGATGTAGGATTGAGTTGGAGACAGTTGTCTCCATCCAAACCCGCAGGCCCTCTAAGCCAGGGGTTCTCAAACTTGGCCACTTTAAGACTTGTGAACTTCAACTCCCAGAATTCCCCAGCCAGCATGGCTGGCTGGGGAATTCTGGGAGTTGAAGTCCACAAGTCTTAAAGTGGCCAAGTTTGAGGACCCCTGTTCTAAGCACTGGGACAGAATCCTCACTAGGTCAGCCCAGGATTGAAAAATATAATTAGGTATCTTCAGTGTAATGATGATACCAAACCCCAAACTGGTGAATGGCTTCATCTAGCCGTTGAATGTAGAAGTTGAAAAGGAGGGGAGAGAGAATACAACCCTTTGGCACCCCACAAGTGAGGGGCCTAGGGACAAATTCTCCCTGCCATCAAACACTGACTGGAACCGGCCCCAGAGAAATGAAGAGAGCCACCATAAAATGGTGAATCACTCCCCAAACCTGAAGCCACCCTCAGAAGGTTGATACCATGATTGATGATATAAAAAGACACAAAGAGATGAAGGAGCATAAGGATGGATGCACCAACACCACCCAGTTCCACCACAGGTTATCAAGAAGTGTGATCAAAGTGATCTCAGTACTAAATCCCATCCTGAAACCTGACTAAAACAGGTCTAGATAATCCATTTCCTCCAAGGTTTTCCTCAGCTGAAGGTTGACCATCTTCTCAACACCTTTCAGTCTTATTCCTTGGAGGCTACAAACCCAAAGGAGTCTCAGATAATAGGTAAGGTAAATAATAAAATGCCAAAAATGTATAACTTACAAATATCAGTACAATGAAATAATGTATAAAGATTTGTATTAACACAATAAAAAGGAAAGAAAGAGAAGAGAATGAGAAGAAAGAAAGAAAGAAAGAAAGAAGAGAAAGAAGAGAAAGAAAGGGAAAGAAAGAAGAGAAGGAAGAGAAAGAAAGGGAAAGAAAGAAGAGAAAGAAAGGGAGAGAAAGAAAGGGAGAGAAAGAAAGAAAGAAAGAAAGAAAGAAAGAAAGAAAGAAAGAAAGAAAGAAAGAAAGAAAGAAACTAACTTACATTCTAATATCCAACCATCTTTTTTTCTCAAAAGATTCTCCCTATAAATCTTCTTAATTTTTATGGAGCAGACTATTCATTATTTCTGGGAAGGAAACAAAATCAAGTTTAATATTGCTTCCTTTGATTTAACCAACAAACAAACAAAAAGGATTGGCAGAGTTTCAGACTGATAAGATTTGAAATGAGAGTTATAATCTGCCCCAATATGGGTCTTTTAATGAACAGAATTTTAACCATAGCTGCGCTGCCAGGTGCAAATTTAATAAAATATTTTTAAATGATAGACGGAAGACTCTTTTGAACAGCTGTTTGAATTCCCAGACAAAAATCTCCATTAAGAAAGAGTTAAGGATGTAAATGAATACCTTTTAATTTAAAACAACACTGTAGAACACTGAACATTACTCATTCAGAACTCTAGTGGTTTGGATGAGAAAAACAACGTCTTTGATTCCAAACCTCTGAACATAACACAAACACAAGCAGAACAGTTTCCACCATCAGCTTGGGCAATAGAAAATTCCTCAATAGTTGGCTAAAAGAAGTATCACAATGCATTTTTAACAGAGTAACAGAACAGAATAAAAGAGCTGGAAGGGATCTTGGAGGTCTTGTAAGCCAACCCCTTGCTCAAGCTTTAGAACGGGAGGAGAAACACAATTTTCCTTTGCCCAGTTACAGGGACTTCTGCATCAAAAAGAGGCAAATGTAGCTTTGTATCAAGTGGAGAAAGCGAAAGACGAAGAGAAAGAGAAGGATGGAAAGAGAAACAGGGCACCAAAAATGTATCAGAACTCTGTCCAGCTACAACAAAGGTTAAATATAGCGTGAATCTCCAATCAAAGCTGAGTATAAATATTTCCACCTAACTGAGCAACTGATTGTGCTTCCGCTTTGTCATTATTTCACCTCTCTCAGAAGCAATTTGAAAATGATTCAGGATCGATCCATCAAATTCTCTTGGAACCCCAGATTCCACAAAACCAATTTGAGCAGTTCCTGTCTTATATCCCAATCTATCTTTGGGGCTAGGACAGGGGTAGGCAACCATGGCTCTTTTATGACTCGTGGACTTCAACTCCCATGCTGGCTCAGGAATTCTGGGAGTTGAAGTCCACGAGTCATAAAAGAGCCAAGGTTGTCTACCCCTGGGCTAGGACAAACATCAGAGAGCATTTGATGGGAACATGGGAATGGATCTTTTTGGTAACTACAGCTGATCATAGAGCTTCCAACCCTAGAAAGGTTAGGTTAGCATCTGACAGTTTGCTGTGAATAGTGCCTGCACTCTTTTCAGTTCATCACTTGATAGATTTCATTGAATCCGAAGTCTTTTTTTTTTCTTTTTTGAAAATTCCATCTCCTATTCATCTCTTATTACTGTATCTATAAACAAACAGTTTGGCTTGCATATGTGTAACATCATTAGGAGATCACAACCCAGACTGAAGTTCTAACTGGATCTGGAGAGACCAACAGCATATTAAGCAATGCATTAATTCATTGCAATATTCAGTGCCCATGACTTCATCTTTTACAGAAAATAATCAGACGGGTAAAAGTGTCACTTTCAATAAGTAATTCTTCATATTTGTTATACTATCTAATTCCCTAATATGCTAGATTGTATTTCTTCAGATAACATCTCAGTATATCGACCTTTTAACAAATGGCCAGTGTATGCTCTCATACATATTTTTATCTCTTGTACAGTATTTCACCTACGCAGAAGGCAATTCTTTCGGCATGACATATTAGAATGGGATGGCAAGATCCATTTTGATCTATCCCTTCCATAACAATATTTATGGCTTAGGAGGCACTGTGTCAAAATCCTCTCTACAGGGTATCTTCAAATAAAAGACTCGTTCAGTTCAAAGTGGCAGATCCAAAGACTTCAATTGTTCAAATAATCATCTCTCCTCTATCATTATTATTGCAGGCTACTTCTCAACAACCTTCCTCACTTCCACTTGTTTAAAATATATTGCATATTTATTCCATCCACATTCCACTCTCCCTCCAAAAGCTGACAACAAATACATTTGGTTCTCAGCTGGGGTCCCATCTAACAAATGTATAAAGCCAAGTCTGTTGAGCACCAGAGCTGGATATATAGCACCATGTGTGGCTGCCTTAAGGTGAGTTTTTCATGTGGTTGAATGGTTATTTTCTGTTTCAAAGTCTGCTCTAAATCTTCATATGCCAAAGACTCAAAATTTAATTCCAAGAATCTCCATGTTAAAAAAAAAAAAAGATGGTGGGGAGAAATTCCTGTCTGAAAACCAGAAAAACTACAACCAATCGGAGTGCATGATACTGGATTGCACTGGCCAATGAACAGATTTAATATATAATTGCTTCATACATACCATTGAAAGTGTTGGTTTGCCAGGTTTTGCTATCAGCTGTTCCGTTCCATTCCATGACTTCCTTTTCCACTCTGTACTTCTTACCTACAAAAACTTGAAGATTACATCCTTCTTAGCCTTAGCTCCTTTTCCTAAAATCTTTTGTTATCCAATCAACTCTTATGACGGCTTTCTTTTCTGCCTCTTAATATTGGAAGTGTAATCAGAAACAATGCCCACAACTCTACTTCAGCGTTTTGGACATAATGTTTATTTCTCCTATTTAACATCCTTCATAATTCCAGTTGTTCCACAAGTTGCAGTCTTTCCACTTTTTTATTGTTTATAAACATTTTTTGACATCTCTCTTCTTATGGATACTTCTGTTCATTGCCTTCCTTATCTGTGCTAGATCATGAAACCCTTCTGAGCTGAAAATTATTTTGAATTTTGAATTTGCATACTACCAGATGGATTACTGGCACATTAGTAGTCAATCAGCTTCAACCTCATTTGCAAAATAAACTTACCAGGCCATTGAATTAGCAAAGCTGGAAATTAGGAATCCCCATGTATTATAATGGTATGTGCAAATGTCCCTGAAGGACAGGAGGAATAGAATAGAATAGAGCCAGAAGGTACCTTGGAGGTCTTCTAGTCCAGCCCCCTGCTCAAGCAGGAGAACCTATACCAAAGACCCACAGAATTGACAACAGACATATAAAAGATGTGTCAGCTCATAGAAGGAGGGAGAGCTTCAGAAGGGACCCTCCCTAGTTTTCTGAAGAAAGGAATATAAAAGTATTTATGTACTTTCTGTCTTGCAAGATTGTATTAATATAACCTTACAATAAAGACAGTTAGTCCTCATGGTTGTGTTTATTGTCTGGGGATACCTTGAAGGGTTAACACGCATACTGATAATACAGATAATACAGTTGATATTGATAACCAAGAGAAGCCAGGGCACATATATTCAGTTTAGGTTCTAGCTATAATATTTAAAGTCAAGCACAGATTAATCTCACCTATGGTGCTAACTGGAAGGTTTTTCTATCTGCCCACCTTCCATTTTATGAGCATTTTCCATGTGGATTTACCTTAAAAATGATGCCTGTGGATTTTTATCTCCTTATTTGGGACTGCACAACAAATCTCCCCTCCATGACATATCACTTCAGTGTCTTCTTGTCTCACACACAGGTTTTTATTTTATTTGCTTCCGAATCTATCAGTACTTGTACATGGATTCTCTTTCTGTGCACCAAAAGTTTCATATTTGCTCTCCAAAGTGGTAGAACTGAGCAGATTAGATTGTCCACCTGTCCCTTTCTAATTGCTCTTTGCCATGCATTTTCTTTTTTGTTCTTTTGGTAGTTAACCAAAACCCCTCCGTGCACATTTAAAAACTTGTGTTTGAGTTTGTTCACTTGAGCACTGAATTCTAAACCAGAGCTGTTTGGAGAATAAAGTTAACAACTTTGCGGTAGTAAGCACTTCTGTTTAGAAGTATCTCTGTCCACAGTCCTGTGTACTCTGATCATGCCTGTATCCCTATCTGTTTCAGAGAGAGAGAATATTAATGTTAGATGCTGTGATATGAAACACAAACACATACACTTGCCAGCAAGATTATAAATGCACAAACCTACCTACTATTCTTCAAGGGAACCAAGGGCCCCATCTGCTGATGTTTAAATGTACTACATTAACAAAGTGCAACGTTTGCAACCCTGATAAAAAAAACATATTAAAACTGAACGCAGGAAAACAAATCATAGCCCAGTTAATGCAAAACCATGGGGAAACTGCAGAAGAGATACTTCTGCAACCACTCGTTGCCATTACTCTTACCCAGTGCCAAAAAAACTTTTTCACAAGCCTTAAACTAACCTGATAACAAGAAAAACAAGACACAGAATGCAATCCATTCAACACACGTATTGAATAAAAACTATGGAAATGCCCTTGGTTTGTTCAGATGAGACTTTTTGAGAAAGACGTTGCACAGACGTTCTCACACAAACTGAAAGTAGTTCTAAATTTACCAGGGGCACCTATTCCATTTTCACAATAGAGATGTATCTGTTGAAGGAAACAGTGGCGGCTATATATGCCCAGTCCACTTCCTCAGAGTTAATTTTGATTTTCTATATTAACCCCACTGCATAGATTGACACAACACTTTGAAAAAACATAGGAGTGTTTCTGAAAGGGGGAAGAGTAAAGTGTGACTTAATTTATGGGAGGACTCAAACTATCTTTCTTCTTATCAGGAACTCCAAATTGCAAATCCATTGCAGGTGTCTTTCCTGCCTCCCACCTTATCCCATTGCCCAAAAGCAAAATACTTATGAAAGAAGAAACATATGATTAGATCTGAGGATTTTTAAAAGATAAATTTTTAGCAAAATTTAGACATAGAAAATCTCTGAGGCAAATTTTTGACTTTTTGCTTCCACACTTCCCTGATTCACATTTGCTAATAGTATTTGTACAACATATACTCTGTTTTCTTGAGCCCTGCAAATAACAAGATCAATGGCAACAGAGCTTCTCCAGATGTGTCATTCTATCTTTCAGCACCCCCAGCCAATAAAACAAATGTTAAAGATTCCTAGGAGCTGCAGTTTAATATCTGGAAACGCACTTGTCCATTCTTCTTTTAAGATCATTCTTTGCTATGCCTTCAAGCTCTTTTCTTTGGCTCAATCCTGTCAACTTTAGCAATCTCCCAATGAGATGGAGAATTTTTGAGAATTGAAGTCCATACATCTGGAAGCTGCCAACATTAGGAAATACTGCTCTAAACCTAACTGTCTTTCTTTTCTTCTTTCCTTCCTTCCTTCTGCAGATAACTCTAGCAAGCTAGCTACATTTATTAACAGGGGAACATATAACCTATAGGCCGCTTATAGATGAACAAGGCATGGTGGCCAACCTGGGTAATCTTGGGTAATCTCTAACATGAGAGGAAAGCAAACCTTGTTCTGATATGCAATAAAACAGCACATTCACCACCATCCCAAAATGAGATAATATTTGCTTACTACAAGTGTTACTCAATATTATTCCCTCATATCCACACTGACATTTCTCTGAAGTATTATTACTGGCAACTGATGAGTAATTGGCTGAAGTCATGTGATGTTTTCCTGGCTGCTGTGAGGTTTGAACCCCAAGATATTTCTTGGCTCAAGGTTCAAATTCATGTTATTATCCAATCTGTTGTGTCAAAGACTTTTCCATAATTGCAAAAGAATGCATGGTTAACCTTGAGGAAAGGAAAGAGGAGATGCTGCCTAGGAAGCCATTAGACAAGAGAAGTAGGATCCTGCATTTGGTTAACAATCAAGGAAAGAAACTTAGGAAGGACTTGCCTTAATGGACGGAGAAGTTAAAAGTGGTGAGTGGGACATTTGTAGTTTCAGACTTGCAAGATTCTATCAATGTAACCTTACAATAAAGTAGAATTGGCTCTTCTCCTTATATTTTTCTGTCTGATTTGCCCAGAAAGGATGACAGTAATAAAGAAACTCAAAAGATAATCTGAAGATACTTCAGAGATGCAAAACTATTCTTGCACCAAATTGTCCACGGTCTCCTTGCAGAATTCTTCACCCAAAGGAAAGGGCCAACTTGTTGTGATCTTTGAGATAGGAGGGACAGGTCAACATAGAAAGGAAGGATTGGTATCAGCACCCATGGTCCCTAAAACATCTGTTCTTGATTATGATCAAGGATAAAGAGAACCAACCACTAGGTACAGTAAAGCACAGATTCAAATGTAGGAAAGAGGAAACACTAGGCACAGAAGAGATTGTCTTGGAAGCAAAGAATAGAATAGAATAGAATAGAATAGAATAGAATAGAATAGAATAGAATAGAATAGAATAGAATAGAATAGAATAACAGAGCTGGAAGGGACCTTGTACATCACCTAGTCCAAACCCCCTGCCCAAGCAGGAGTCCCTACACCATTTCTGACAGGTGGCAGTCCTGTCTCTTCTTGAAAGCCTCCAGTGATGAAGCACCAATAACATCTGAAGGCAGTCTGTAACATTGGTTGATTGTTCTCACTGTCAGGAGTATCATCATTGTCTAATGTGTTTTCTCTTGAATGGCTGTGATCTGGCTGAGGTAAATTAGCAATAAGTTCCACAGAGCTTGCTCTTTAAAAACTTCTACTTGGGAACAGAAAGATAATAAAGTAGTATTGTCTTCAGCCCTGTTTTCTCAGTTGCTATTCCTGAAATCTGATATGCATTTTCAGGTGGTTCAGGCTTTCTATTGTTTTTTGATTGTATGAGCCCTTTGAATTTGGAGCATTGGTCTCTGAACTTGATTTTGGCCATACCAGAGGTCCCTCTGCATGTTTGGTCCCTGTCTGTCTGATTAATGAAACCTCAGTGGCCAGACCTCTGATTGTTTTGCGTAGCTTGTGGGTTGTGAAGAGCACATGCATACTTACTGAAATGAGAAACCTAATTTTCAACTGGCCGTTTGGTCTGAGGATAACGAGCAAAGCATTTTGCCACATGGATAAACAAAAAAATAATTAGAAATCAAAATGTTAGCAAATTCTGCAGTGAGCAATAAATGTAATCCACAGGATAAACAGCACTGGCTTGACATTTTATTGAATTTGACTAAATTAAAACTCTAGTAGTTTGAATAAAGTTCAAGATATGGAACTAAAGTTCAGGATATGTAACAACAAACAAACAAACAAAGCTGCCTTTCATGTTATAACCTCTACTGGAGTTGTGTTGAAGATTGCAGAGGGTGATTTTTTTTTTCATACATGTGAGTTTAAGAGACAGTTGGCCAAATTTACCTTTGTCGGGAACCCACTTTAAGACTTTGAGTGGAAGAATCACAATAACCCCCAGCAAGTCAAAATAAATGACCCTACTCTAATATTGCCTTCAAGCAAATCTAGTTACCAAACTATGAGAAGTGTCACTTGAGAAGCAAAGCAAAAGTATTTGCATAGCTTAACATTGATGCAGAATTTTTGATGTTCAAAGCATTTCAGATATATTGGCTTAATATGCTGCTATTCGTTTCCAAATTCAGCTGTGTGGAAGTTGAACCTTTAAAGTTTGGAATAGGACAGTTTGAAGAATCTGCAGCATCCATTCTTACAACAAGGCTCTGAAGATCATTTCATAGGCTTACGATCAAGACCTATTGAACCTGCGTGTGTCAGAGACAGGGTTATTTTAATAATAGCTGTGTATCTTGAAAACTTTATTTTAAAAAATTACATACAGCTTTCAGCTTTCTCTAGTGACAGTTCAAAGTTACAGTGGTACTGAAAAATTGACTTACAACTGGTCCTCAAAATAACAACCATTGCAGCAAACGTCACTGTCATGTGATCAAAATTCCAGAGTCTGGCAACTGGCATGTACCTATGACAGTTGCAGTGTCTCAGTATCATGTGATTACCATTTTCTACTTTCCCAGACCGCTTCACTAAGCAAAGTCAAGGGTGGGGAGCCGAATTCGCTTAACAATTGCATGATTCACTGAACAACTGCTGTATTTGTTTAACAATTGTGGCAAAAAAAGTTTGTAAAATCAGGTGTGTCTCACTTAACCACCTTGCTTAACGATGAAAATTCTGGTCCCATTTGTGGTCCATAAGTTGGGGACTACCTGTAATGGTCTCCTGCTTGTTAAAAATGATGCATTGCAACATGTAGCCTGTTAAATTGGAAGTGGCTTTAAAATTACTTAAACAGCAATTGCGTGCGGTGTTTATAATTAAAGTTCTTTATTTGTATTTATAAGAGATCCTTGAAGCTCTATAAGCTGTTATGTTGGCTTTTGCAACTCATTTTCAAGCTAGGTCAATGGAAGACAACTCCTCATTAAAAGTGCTATGGAAAACCCCTGTGTTTTTCTACTGTATATTCAGTGTACAATCTGTATCATTTCTGCATAGATCAGGATTTTTCAAACTTTTTCTGACCATGGAACCTGTACTAACCATGACCTAGAGACAAAGCTATGGTGATAAAAAGTTAGCTATATTCGAGTGAAAACTTTCTCCCAAGGAACCTCATCAAGTTCTTGCAGAACTCTAAAGTTTATGAAACACAGCTTAAAAAAAAAACCTGGTCTGGATTACCTGGCCGGTCCAGAACTCCTTAAAATATTCATGCAGGAATTGAAAATTATACACAAGCATAAATGATATAAATGAAAAGATGAGAATATTTGTAGTTTGGGATGGAAGCGCTCAGGGTCCTAACACTGATGATGTTCCTTGGTTGGATAATGAAAGATCTGCAAGAAAACAACCAAGCTCATCAGTGCACCAAGGATCCATAAGTGATATATATGTGTCAAAGCTACGTAACAAATTGCAAATGGCAATTATAATTTCTCTAAAACTGGAAGTGATCTGCTCTGACACTAGCATCCAAAGAGGGGGAAAGAAGAAAATGGATTTGTTGTCTCATATCTCATTACCTGGTAGCAACAGCAACCTCCTATTTCTGTCATATAAACTATCTATAATACTCCCAGGCATCACAGGCACTTGTGCAACAGTGTTTCCCATGTCAGGTGAACATCACTTTTAGCCATCTTATCTGAACCTTAGGAGTGTTCATCTGAGATAATCTAGGTTACAGTAATAGAAACACAGGACAGACCAGCTTTCATGTTATTTTGCTTCTAACATCTGACAAATCATTAGAAGACACCGGAAATTTCACTACTGTCCTTTGAAATCAGTCTTGTTGCTTGCTTAACTCATTAAATCATCATTAGTTTGGCATCCAATTATTCTTTTAAAAAACATTCAGAAGAAATGTTTAGTTCAGAAATCAGTTAGCCTCACTCATCATTTCCCATTAGCTGCAAGTATGGTTTGAACTGAGGTCTCCTCTTAGGTCAGGGGTGTCAAACTGCCAGCCCGCAGGCCAGACACGTCATGCAGAAGCTGCGCCCACCCCATTGCCGGCAATGGCAAAACAGTCGTGATACGTTGCGCGATGTCACATGACGTCATGAGATTGACATGTCTGCCTTAGGTTAAGCATCAGTGACCAAGAAGCAGAGCTACGTTCCTCCTGTTTTTGCTTGTGGCTTATGCCAGATTCCCTGTCCCCTTAAAGCAAACAAGTAAGCAGTAATCTTCAATCATATTGTCTCTGGAAGGCCATGAAGAATGGGTCTAGGTATAACATCTAGGCAACGGGAGTCTACACTCAGGAAGAATGGATCTAGATCACGACAAAAAGGGAGAAGGTAGAACAATCAGGAAGACAACCATTAAGAACATATGAAGAGTCACCCAGAACCTGGGGCCACCACTGTCTCTACACTGCCAGTGTATCATGATGCATTTTAAGGGCAGATAAAACATTTATTGTGTTTTTTTCTGTTTCTTGTATCAGTGCTAGTGTATCTGTTTGGGCATATCCAAATTGGTTTTAGTACTCACAGAAGTTAGAAACATTTTGTAATGTAACAAAATGTGATGGGTCATTTCTTCCCATATTTCAGCATGGAGATAAAGGTGAAGGAAGTTTTTATTACCTGGAAGAAACAAAGAGGTGCAGTCTAGCATTTATTGCTACCATTTTGCTAATTTTCCTATTTCATCTGTATGTAACCAATAGAAATTAGAAAATGTTCTGAAAGAATTAAAATTGATAAAGTAAAATATATTTACTTGGGAAGTGTGAGGATGTGTAAGTGAGGACAGGGCTGAAGCATTAAGCTAAGTTCTTATTTGGGGACAGTGGTATGTACAACAACAATTTGCTTTCCAATTGTCACAAATTATGGCCAAATAGGACTCAAAGTCCCTGAAAATTAGCTCTTCGCCACTATCATTAAGATAACCAGATTTTATAATTTCTTCTAGCTTCATCAGAAATTATGTGTCTTGGTCACTAAAGAATGTATCAAAAAAAGAGGCTTCAAGAATTCGCATTCTTAGCATTCTTGAGTAAAATTATGGCATAAGATCTTTAGGGCACGAAATACATTCAGCCATAACCTTTGGGCCACTCTCCTTTAAAATAAAATGTAGCGAAGACAGACATTCTGGTTTATTATTCATATCTTACATAAATGTGCAAGTGATACATTTTTGTACCACTTTTTGACTTGCTCGAAGCTATTCAGAAGTCAAGATTTCCCCATTGTTCCTCTTCTATCCATACTCGTTCTTTTATTAGTTCTACTGTAGGTAGGTGCTCATATAAATCCAATAACTGGCGATGGAAAGGGAGAGAGAAACCTACAGGAACTGATCTTGCCAGATGGGGAAAATTAAAATGTTACCCTTGTTTCTTTGCCAAGGCAGATCCATTTTGACAGGCTGGAAATGATTTATGAGGGAGAGAAAAACTGTATTTACGCTGGCAGAAATGTTATTAATTGCCATGCAATGTTCAAATCTTTGCATTGTTTTTTAAACACGGTGAGATACATGGCTTGCATACGTAGCCCAGCCATGCTGCAGGATTTGCATGCCGGTGATTGCATGAGACAAATAAACATACCAAACCTGCCGCAGTTTATGAATTTCACTTCAACCGTCTCCAGAAGCTGCATTGGCAACGGAATATTATAGAGTGGCCATCTTCCCAGAGCCTTGAAGTTAAAACAGATTACCTTTGAATAGATGAATAGACAAATGATGCGGCATGTTGAAAATTAATAAAAATCATTAGTATTTTTAAAGAAGATTTATGCAGATCTTGCCTGCTTCTCTCTGCCCTCCCCCTCCCCCAGATAGTAACAACCATATATCCAACTCTGGCAAATTAAAAATAGATATTTTTCTGTCCCTAATTGATTTTACATTACATTAGGCAGCCAGGGCTTCAACCTTCCATGACATAGTATCTAAATAAACATTTATTAAAATATTTTAATTAGAACAAGAGGAAAAAATATTGTTTCCAATTATATCTTCAGATGGGGGGAAAAAATCAAAGCAATTAAGAATGAATATAAAAAAGTATAATGGAACACTCTCAGTGTAATAACAACCCAGAGTGATTTATATGTTGGAAGAGGATTTTAATAATTGCTATTTTCTTTCCTTAAAATGAATGTTTAGAATCATGGAGTTGATACATCTGCTTGTGCCCAAAGACTTACAGTTAATTTTGAAGAGGGAGGGGGGAAATTAATGAGCAAATAATTGCACCCATAAAGGATGTATAAAATCTCTAAATTTCTAGCCCTATTCAAGCATTAGGCTTAAAGAAAATACACTAACAGGGAAAGAATGACGGCACTTCTAGTGTCTCAGTTCTCCATTAATTGATCAGGAAGATCCGCTAAGGACTGGAATCTTCTACGATCTTTTAGATTCGTAAATTAGATTGAAAAATCTAGTTATAACTTTTTATTTTAAAAAATAAAATCTTAGTTTTATAGTAAAATCCTGCAATTAAATACAATATTTTAGAATCTCGACCTATCTTAAAATATTATGTAAAATATACAGAAGAAAATAGAGATGAAAAAAAAACAAGGCAGCAATAAAAATAAGGCGACAGTAGAAGCTTAAAAATCACCGCAGCATTGTTTAGGGTTCAAATATTTTATTAGTTTATCAAAATATAAAATACAGAAGTACAAAGAAAAATGAAAGCATTGTTGTTGGCGTTGTTAAAGAGCCTGGGAAAATAAAAATGTCTTTCCCTCAAGGTGAAAAGGTAATAAATATGGTGCCGGGCATATCTCACTGAGGAAAGGATTTCAAAGCTGGAGGCAGCCACTGAAAAGGCCTGTTTTTCTTAGAAACGTAGCCATACTAATGAAGTAGGGTTCTTATCTAGATGTCTTCATCTACTACAGTGTCTTTTGAACGTGGCAACTTTAAGATGTGTGGACATCATTTCATGCAGGCTGGAGAATTCAGGGAATTGAAGTCCACAATCTTAAAGTTGTCAGGTTCAAAAAAAACTCTGATCTACTGTGTAGAAATTCCTTATCAGCTTGGGATTTGGACAACTACATTATGCAAAATCCATTGTTCTAAATGTACATGACTCTAGAATCAGGATTCTGTCTCTCAGGAATAATGGATTATAGCAGGGGGTCTTCAGACTTGGCCCTTTTATGACTTGTGGACTTCAATTCCCAGAATTCCTCAGCCAGCAATGCTGGTTGAGGAATTCTGAGAGTTGAAGTCCACAAATCATAAAAGGGACAAGTTTGAAGACCCCTCGATTATAGGTTGTGAATAATTATCTGCTCTTTTAGTTTTTCAATGCAAGAATGCTGGTTATGTGTATTTGGTGCCCCTTCTGACCTATTTTCAGTGTATAGGACAATGTGCTATTGATTTCAGTTGCTGATGAAATAAACGTAAGGCCCAAAGTTATCAGTGATAGTTGTCCAGAGCAGGATGAATGGATGGAATAATGAATTTGAAAAAAAATTAAGATGTGAGGCAAACTTTTTCCACAAGGCAAAGTTATTTACACATCAGTTCCATGTCATTTCTTTTATTTTATCATTTTATTTTATTTGTATCCCACTTATTATTTTTATGAATAACTCAAAGCAGCAAAGATATCCAACACACCTTTCTCCTCATATTTTCATAACAGATCATAACAATAACAGATCTGTGAGATGGGTTGAGCTGAGAGAGAGTGACTGCCCAAAGTCACCCAGCTGACATTCATGGTCAAGGTGGGACTTGAACCCATGGTCTCCTGGTCTCTAACCTGGGGCATTAAACCACTAGACCATATTGTATGGTTCAAGTTTACACAATGTCACAAAAAATACCTATTCCTTTTTTTTTTTAGAAGTCTCGTTCAAGTTTCCTGCTATTCAAAGAATTAAAATATCACACTGGCTTCCTTCAGAGGGACATCTATTAGCACTTTCCAAACTAGATGGCTGTATTGTTATAGAGATCCAGCAAGATAACAGTACCAAGACATCAAATCTATGATCCTCTTGATTTTACTAAACTCCAACATTGTCCCTCTCATTGGCCAGGACTACATGAAACTTATCGTTCAACAACTGTGCTCTGTAGATGAGGATTACAATAATGAAAAAGTAGATTCTCCAGCCCCTTGCTTCTAGAGAATAATATGATTTTAGCTCACTGTATGCAACCAAAGAGACATCATTGCAAACATTCTGGTACAGATTTTTCAATTTAATCCTGGGAAAAAGAGTAATCCTCCTGCTTTGGAGACTGTTATGAGGTAAATCCTTTTCTAATTCCAGTTTAATGAAGGTTGGATGTACCACCTCTTAATTGCATGTGAGAAACATGGAAGGTCAGGGGGACCTCCTTCCAAAATTACTTTGCCTGGTTGTAAGTTCAGATCTCTCTACTTAGTGTTCACTCCTTATCTGTTCCCCTGGAAGTGACATTTTCAGAAATTCTCCTTTAGACACTAACCTGTGCACATGTAAAAAAACATTTCTCACAGAAACCTGTAGTTGTCTCTTGTTCATTGAAATTCGCAGGATATAATTTTTTGGGATAATTGTTCAATCTATCTCCTTATCTTTCCATCTCACTGATGTTTTAAGCTATGTCCAGATACCTTGGATCACCATCCTTATAATTGTGAACCCTGGTAAGTCATAAAAAGCTTCGAGCATAAAAAACAACAACACTGCTATTGCTATTTCTTTCCCTGTCTATTGTCCAAGTCCTCCTGTAATATCTTCAGAAACTTTATACAAATATCCTCTACACACCATCTATCCCCACTATCAAACTATAGTCTTGATTGGAGTTGAGAAGTACAATGTAACATCCCAATGAATGCTGTGTCACATAATGAATGCTGCTATAATAAAAACCAGTCCTCTCTGGACTTTCCCATCATTGTCCCACCACAATCACCTTCGTACTGATCCAATAGAATTCCAAGTGCCTGAGGAATATATGCAAGCATCCTGCTCTCCATAGTACAATCAGCTTTCCAACATTCTGCAGCCTTCCTGGTTTTCTGCTCAGAAGAGCAGAATAACAGAGTTGGAAGGGAACTTGGAGGTCTTCTAGTCCAACCCCCTGCTTAGGCAGGAAACCCTATACCGTTTCAGACAAATGGTTGTCCAACACTTCTTGAAAACCTTGCAGTGTTGTAGCACCCACAACTTCTGGAGGCAAGTTGTTCCACTAATCAATTGTTCTCATAGTCAGGAAATTTCTCCTTAGTTCTAGGTTGTTTCTCTCCTTGGTGAGTTTCCATCCATTGCATCTTGTCCTGCCTTCAGGTGCTTTGGAGAATAGGTTGACCCCTTCTTCTTTGTGGCAGCCCCTCAAATTTTGGGACACTGCTAACATGTCACCCCTAGTCCTTCTTTTCATTAAACTGGACATACCCAATTCCTGCAACATTTTGTCATATGTTTTAGCCTCCAGTACCCTGATCATCTTTGTCGCTCTTCTCTGCACTCTTTCTAAAGTCTCAACATCTTTTTTTTATATCGTGGCAACCAAAACTCATTAATTAAAATCCAAGGGAGGACCCAAATCAGAAAGCACAAGCAGGAGAGAAGATTGCAGAGTGAATAAAAATGTATGATAAAGTGAAAGATGGAAGGCAGCCCCGTGGCCTTTTCATATTGTTAAGTAAAGCAGAAAAACAGAAGCCTCTTTTCAAGCCCGTCAGAAAACTAATTTCAGAGCAGCAGTGCAAAGCTGTCTGGATCAAAATCCAAATGTGGGTGCCCTTTCTTGCCTTCATCCTAGTGACATGTCGGTTAAACACAGGGAAACAGAAACGGGGCCAAGCCAAGCCAGGGGACACAGTTGTTACGACAATACTGTAAATTTGGCAGATTTCAAAGAGCAATTCGTACGAGTCCCTGAAACAACTCTTTAATTTTAAAAACTGCAAGCCAAGTTGCAAAGCAGACAGAGAGAAGGAGCATTTATTTCAGACCTTTGATATCTCCGTCTCACTGGGAAATCGCCTAAGAAGAGATAAGGGAGAGCTTTAATACTAATGATATTAATTAATTTACAATGAAAATGGTTTCCAAAGCACAAAGGTCAGCGTGAGAAACACTGGAAGAAAATTCCATCTCTCCTCGGCTGTGAACCATCCTGTCTTTTCTGAGCAAAGCAGAATTTAATGAGCATTAAACATGATGCATTTGCTAAAGTTAGGCTAATTTAAGTCTGAAATGGTTACAGTTGGATAAGTTACAATGAAGTTGGTACTAATAAAATTCATGTTGAAATTCAGATGCTGGCAGTTTAAAGCTCTGTGCTGCCTATCCGTGGAAAAAGTTGGCTTCATTCTAACTAGTCCAATTAGTATTCTTTTATCAGGGTGGACAAAAAACTAATAATAAAATACTGGACGTGCATCTTAATTTAGGAAGTGGCTGGATTACCTGAAATGGTTTGCTCTTTGCAATGGTTGTTAACGTTTGTGTCAACTCTAAACCTAAACTAAACTCTAAATCCTAAATTGCCTTTCTGGATCCAATCAAAAGTTCATTTAATTAGCATTCTAAAAAGATGTCAGCAGATGAAGGCGCATTTACTTGATACTAATAAAACGTTTATTTCTTTTTTCCAGGGTATTAGAGCTTCCTATATGGTGCACCATGTTGTTTTTGTTTGTTTACAATAATAATAACAACTTTATTGTCATTTGAATGTACACCAATCAGCATACATCAATTATTATTTTTAATAACTCATTTCCAAGAAGTCTTGAACATACAGATGGTAAATTCTACTAAAGAAGCATACAGTACTTTTCTGACCTGATGTTAAAAGCAAATGTTTAAGGATCATTTATTGACCCAGCCTTTATTTCCAAAGGAACCAGCAATATACTCTTTAACCCAAGAGCCTCTTGAAATTGGAGAACAGATTTTCTGGTGGGCACTTCCACTGAACAAGGTGATCCCCTGACTTTGGCTAATTTCTCTCCTTGCATAGCAGTCATCTGTTATATGTTATCCTGTTCCAAAAGTCATTGGATTCTTAGAAGATGCCTTCCTGGTTTCGCAGGAGATAAGAACCATGTCAGCCCAAATATGGGAGAAAGGAATCTTTTGCCTGTATCAGCTCAAACTAGAGCCATCCACAGGCTTAGCAGTTGCAACTGCGACATCATATGTGTTTTTCAAAATTTGGATTGCTAACAAAGAATTAAGGGAGAACTGGAATAGCCATTTCGAACTTTTTAGTTCTTTTCAACCAGACATACCCTTCTGAGATTCAAACCTGGGCTGTCTGCATGTTAGGCAGATGTATTAACCTCTAGACCACAGGCTCTTTCTCACTTTGTCAGCTATGAGACAGAGGAGAAGAATTATCTTGAGTTTGGTGCACCCTGTCGGCCCAAATATGGGAGAAAGGAAACCAGGTTTTTGGCTGCTGAAATCCATGCTCTTCTAATATTTTTTTTTTACATTAGAACGGCTGTTTCCATGCTTTATTTTTAACCCCAGGTTGGTTTTTAATTGTTTCTCAGCTCAGAAATAATTTTTCATGGAAGGGAAATGAATGAGTCATAAAATAATTGCTTCTGCAGTACATTTCTGATGGTGACTTGGTCAGGCCCAAAATCAAGCTGAGTTCTTTATTGCTTCACATCTATAGACAAAAGCTTACCAGACTGAGCGTTCTATCATCTGCATCTATTATATACTCTGTAAACTATTAGGGAGAGGCTGTCTTCACCCTCTTTCTCTCACACATAACATATAGACTGAATTGCCTCTTACTCCTCTGGGATGTACCCTCTCCCTCCTGGGTATCCACTTCCTTATTACATTCCATCCCAATCTGGATCCTAAGATAACTTATGAGGGTTAGGAGATTTGCCTATTCAGAAAATGACTGTCATGGTAGCAATAGACAATCACCACTCATCCCTTTATCAGGAAATGACTTAGCCTCCTATGATGTTCTTGATGATCCCCGAGGGGCCTTTGTGGTATTCCAGGGCATTTCTGCTTTCATCATTGAAATATAAATAATATTTTTCTTAAAAGTCAGCCTGGGCAGGATTTTAAGGGAACTGTCTGGAGCTCACCTGTATTTGTGGGCATCACACTGTCTGTTTCTGGTTCAATTCTTAAGCTCTAAGCCAGGGGTCCCCAACCCCCCAGCCCCCCAGGCCATGAACCAGTACCGGTCCCCAACCCCTGTTAGGAACTGGGCCACACAGCTGGAGATAAACGATGGGCGAGCAAGCGAAACTGAAACCATCCCCCACCCACTCTGTGGAAAAATTGTCTTCCATGAAACTGGTCCCTGGTGCCAGAAAAGTTGGGGACTGCTGCTCTAAGCTGCCTCTGCTCCAGTCCGCAGTGTTTAGGAAGGCCTTGAATCTTCTGGATCCTTTTTCAGAAGAACAGATGATTGTAAGAGAAAAGAGACATTTTTCCTTATATGAACCTAATGAGTTATTTTGTCTTTGGATCGAAGCCTCTGCTATTTTTTTTTCATCCTGTATTAGATTATAATAAGCAAGGAAATAAACTACCCATCTGATCACTTCTCCCAAAAATAATATACTTAATAGAAAATATGATGATTTTGTTTCTGTAGCCCTGGTCTTGGCTCAAGTCACTGTTCACCTGGTCTCCGACTTCTAAAAGCTTAGTTTTCTTCTTCTCAAACTGCTTTCCTATATACCTCTTTATTTAGGAGGAAGCCCCATTAACCATAATAGGATTTAACTTAGAATAAACATGTGTACAATTTCACAGCACAGCTTTTGGGGGCTTTACACTTTGAGAACCATTTCCTTGCATTAGCGATGATGGGCTTGAAAAGACTTCCTTGTGCTGAAACTCGCATTAGGAGCTTGTTTGGAGATGCTTACTTATGAAACAATTACAGGGTTCAACATGTGATGTGGCAGCTGAGAAGATGGAGGGTTTCTTTCATTCATTCTTTTAAACGCAATCAAAGCCTATCCTGGAGATTTTCCAAGGAAGGGGAAAAAAGACCCATATGTTATTTCAGGGGGTCATTATTTTCTTATTTACCAGGTTGCTTCTGTGTATTGCTGTCCAAGCCGAAGGGTTTGTGAACTCTTGTCTAAGTGGCACCTGTTCAACAAAATTATCCATCTTCTACCAACAGCCACGCAGAGGCAAAGGAGGTTCAGAAATAATGAATACACATTTTGTGCGTCGGCAATCTCTCACTACCTTTGGGCTTTCTCACCACAGCAAAATTTCCCCATGAGTGAAGACAAGATTGCACTATAATTATAACAGGTAATCATTAGATTTATCTTTGATACAATTTGCAGCGCCTTCCTAGGTTTGGGTGTGCATTTATGTAGCTTCATTATTGCCAGGAGTCCTCTTGAAGTGAGATGATAAGTAAATAAAAGAAGAAATTATACAACAGGAAGAGCTCGGAAGATGTTGTTTTACTCTCTGTCTATGAACTCCCTTCAGCACAGCTAATCTGCACCGCAGTTACCATTATTTCTACTTCGCTGAGCACTTCCTAATTGCTGTGTTATTGCTGGTGAAGGAAATATATTATTAAAGTCCACAACTTATGACTTGTTGCACATAGACACAATTGGGGGGGGGGCACTCTTTTCATTTCATCAAAGCTTAATAGGTTTTGAACAGGGATGATGATCACACGAGGTTGTTTTCCTCTTGAAGATCTGTTCATTACTGTTTTGTAATGTCACTGTCTCCTTCTCGCAGTCAAGATGCATTCATAATTTATTCAAAGAGCTGCAGATATTATTAAACCAACTCTATTCTATTCTCTGTGAATCGGCTCAGGGCTACTTTGGTGGCTGGTTGCAATGAACAACAAGTTATACACCCAAAAGAATCCATAATTCTCTTTTTAGTTGTTAATGTTATTGGTCAGCTGCCAGATAATGATCCAGAAAGCATTGCAAATGTATATTAATATTATCTTTACAACAGCAATAATCCTCAACAGAAGGGAAAGTTTCAGTGGTCTTTACACTCTCTCTCTCTCTCTCTCTCTCTCTCTCTCTCTCTCTCTCTCTCTCTCGTTGATATTGGTTTGGTTTGGTTTGGTTATCAGAAAAAAGCTTCAGCTCAGTTTGGAGACAATCAGCTGATGAAGTTATAGATTCAATAGCTTGCTGCCCTGTGCATTTTGTGCAAAAGGAACCAATGAAGATGTTGACAGATTCAGTGCAACAACACAGAATATATGCTGCCATTATTTCTTTGGGCAGGAGGAAGACAATCTTGGAAGCTTGCTTGCTATTTCTGAATGGATTCCAATATGAATTGAAAAGAGCAGATATCATGAAGATGTTTTAAAGTCAAAAGATCCTCCCTGGTATCTCAATAAGAACAAGTGTAACACTTTATTTTGCAAAGAAAAATCCTAAATCATCAGAAGACCAGCAAAATGATCGGCCAATGTTATATAAGACATTACATTTATTGCCTTCAGAGTTCATGCTTCTTAGATTTTGGGAGAAGGCAGGAAAATTACAGTTCTGGATCCGTTTTCCATTACTCTTTGATGAGATCTTTTCTCTGGCACCCAGTCAGTGCTGGGCACCAATCAAAGTTCTGGCCTTTAATTTAATGGCTTCCCCAGAGACCTGCAAGGAAACAAGACATGCAACTTCTGAGTAACAAGTTGCATTTTTGTGGTTTTAGAGAACTCCAAGCTTGGTATTTTTCATGCCAGGAAATATGTTGAACACAACATATAGGTTTGTAAATTATAGTACACAGACCACTAGTCTTGGTAGCCATGACCACATCCTCATGGATTGATGAACTGGGGGTGAATATGTGATTCATCACCCTACTACAGTGTTTCGCTGAAAATAAACCCCACCCCCCAAAAAAAGACCTACCCTGATTTGTGGGGGTGGGCCTAATACAAGCCCTACTCCAAAATAAGCCCTAATTAGGATCCCACCCACTCCGTCCCATCTGACTGCCTCAATGAGGCAGGAGGCCGCGTGGCACATTGCGCCGTGTGGCACATTGCGCCGCTGCCGCTACAACAAAGCGAGACAGGTGGGGAAAGGGTGGAACTGCCCCACATGCCCCGCACCCACTTCCTTCAGACCCCCCCTAGCCATTCTTGCTCCTTTTCACTGCCAACCTGAGCTGGACTCCCATGCTACCATACGGAGGATGGGCAGGGTAGGCCTGGTCCTCCTCCGCCATTTCGGAGCTGGGGAGAGTGATGGCAAAATTCTCCACTGCTGCTGTGCGCCGCTGGAGGGGCTTTCTTCATGCTCCGCCCCATAGATCATCTGCCCGGCAGCAGCTACAAAGAGCCGCTCCACTTCCCATTCTCTGTTCTCTCCAGTGAAGGCAACAGGCGGCTGGTGGAGGGAAGTGGCGGGGGAGGCTTGTGCCACCCGGTCACACAGCACAAGCCACAGGAGCATTGGCAGAGAAGAAGGAGGTGGCGGCTGCCGCTAGGCAGGTGATCTGTGGGGCGGAGCATGAAGTAAGCCCTCCAGCAGTGAACAGCGGCAGTGGAGCCTTTCACCGTCACTCCCCCCTGGCTCCAAAACAGTGAAGGGGGACCAGGCCTACCCCACCCATCCTCTGTATGGTAGCATGGCAGTCTGGCTCGGGAGGGGTGTGAAAGGGAATAAAGAATGGCCTGGCTAGGGGGGGCCTGAAGGAAGTGGGTGCGGGCATGTGGGGCAGCTCCACCCCTCCCCCACCTGCCTCACCTCATTGTGGCGGTAGTGGCGTTATGTGCCGCACGGCCTCCTGCTATAAGTGGCTGCAGCAGAAATGGGCCTGCAGCCATGCGGGCTCCTGCTGCATGGGTCTGTTGGTGCCGCCACTGCGAGGCGAGGCAGGTGTCATGAAAAATATAAGACACCACCCGAAAGTAAGACCTAATGCCTCTTTTGGAGGCAAAATAATATAAGACCGGGTCTTACTTTTGGGAAGACGTGGTAGTATAAATGTCCAAGTTGAAAGAGATTGCCTCATTATAAGTCTGCTCTATTTCTTTGGCTGAAGCGAATTCAAAAGAAATATGCAAACTAACCTTCACCCACCTATTTTGTCAATTTAAGATTAATTATGAACGCTCAAACCCCTGCTTTAGTCTACGAAGGAGCTGATGCTTGGCAGCCTTTGTGTTTTTAATCAATTTGTCTCATTATCACTTTAATCCATCCGAAATGGCAAATCATTGCCCACCCTCACAAGTGTAAACTACATCAGTGTATATATAATATTTAGATCTGTCTTTGCTATGTTGTCCTTTGCTGTCATGTTTCTTGTGTTAAATCTTTGAAGAGCGAATCTGAAAATAACAGTCGGAGCTCATTAGCAGATTAGGTGAGGCAGTGAATCCAAGTGTTCACAATGCATTCTTGTTCTCCCAGTCTGATGTGGTTTCTCTTTGAGAGCAATTACATCTGATTGACATGTTTTGATGTGCCTGCAGCCTTGGCTTTTTCTTACTGAAGAGCTCTTGCTCAAGGACGGTGGTTCTTTTATTTATTTTTGGCCGCCCAACATTAACTAAAATCAAGAACCCAGTGAAAAAAAAAGTCAAATACCTTTTTAAGATGCAACTTGAATCAAATTATAAAATATGCTCAAAGGAGAATGTTTTGTTTTGGTTTCACATCCCAAGATTGCTGAAAGTCAAGTAGAAAACATAATTTAGGACTGGGGTTGAAAGGAACAGTAGTTAAAGAAGGATTTGACTGCACTTGCAAAAAAGAGTCTGTTGAAGCAAAATGAAAAGAATAATTTCAGAGAGAGAAAGACTCCCACTCAACACTAGATTTCAAAGACCTGGTTTTATATGGGGTGTCATTGTTATAAAATTCTTGAACTGGGTGTGATTCAATGTGCAGGACAAGCCTACTAATACTATCAAAGGTTGTTGCTTAAACAGTCATTATTCTTTTCAAAGCGGTCTATTTCTTTTTGGACATAGGATCTAAGCCAGGGGTAGGCAACCTTAGCTCTTTTATGACTCGTGGACTTCAACTCCCAGAATTCCTGAGCCAGCATGGAATTCTGGGAGTTGAAGTCCACGAGTCATAAAAGAGCCAAGGTTGCCTACCCCTGATCTAAGCCAATCAACACATCAGAAAGTCATCTTGTTAGATCGCGCAGGCAGTAAGACACGAGTCGAGTGACAGTCAGCTCTTGGTTTATTGGCAAGGCATAAAGTAAATCCAGACTGGCTCTCTGGGCCAGGGGAGCCCTCTTTTATGGGATTCCCCTGGCTTGTAATCACACAATTCCATTGGCTGGCAAGACCCTGTTGCTAGTTAGCCAACCAGCAACGGGCA
>NW_015387473.1:73112-84816 GCF_001527695.2 Protobothrops mucrosquamatus | reverse complement strand
GAATACAAAGAACACAACACATCTTTTACCATCTCCCAGTTTGTCATCCTCTAATTCTGAAGAAATTGGCTTAAAACTCAAAAGAACCACTGTGTCTTCAATGCCACTGGAATGAGCTGTTGGTGAAGCAGAGGAAGTCCTGGAAAAGATTTTTCTATCGGTGAACGCAAGTTGCTTAGAAGTAAAGCCTTGTTTAAATCTTAGACTAACATTAACTCTTCGTGCGCTTACCTTTTTTTTATCACACCGAGCACTGAAATTTGACTTATTTTTGCTTTGTTTGTCTTCAAAACAAGTCTTTGACTTACTTTGCCATTCCATCACTGGAAACAGAACGTTGACTTCTCCTGCCCCGGTGCCAGCCACAACTTCTCAGTGCAGCGTTTGTGATATTTCTCTGTCTCTCTTTGAGAAGAATTAGAGCTGACTGAATGTCATGGAACGGCATAGTGTAATTTCTTTAACTAATAAGAGATTCATGTAATTTTGCTCACATAATTTTGCCTACAGTAGAACACAAAAGGCGCTGTGGGAATCACAAGCAGGATTTGCAGTGCACGTCCTCATTTAGTGACTGTCTCATTTAGGGACCATTTGCTATTACGACAGAGATGAAAAAGTACCTGCGTGAGCAATTCTCACAGGTTTGTAAAACAAAGGAAAACTAAAATAAGTTTGTAAGTACAACTAATGTAAAATTTAATAGTATTGGGGAGAAACCCCTGCAGGTGATGTGACAAGAGTAGGTACATTCCAATGATGCTCTGACTCTCTGCCTATTTTTTTTTTATTTTAACTGATGAAGTTACTTTGACGAGTAACGAAATGTTTCAGCTTAACAAACTTTGGTCCAGTTGTCATGATTTTAACTTTTTTCGATACTTTTGGCCTGGATGATTAAGTTTTCATTGATGAAAAACACAATTAAAGTTTCACCTAGTAACAGCTTTGCTTTAATGGCTATGTTGTCATTTCTAATTGTGGTCTTGACTTATGACCGATTGTTTAACAACCTTTCAGAGTTATGATATCCTCGGAAAGGATGCTTTATGGTCCATAAAAGACCTCCGGCCATTGTAGCGAGGTTTTAAGGCCTTACAAAAGTCCTTAGCAGGGTTGGGACCGTTCTAATCTCTGAAGGGAGGATGTGCCATAGAGCAGGAGCCACTGCAAAAAAAAAGTCCATTTTCTAATCCTTGCCAGCCAACACCCTTTCGCTGATGGGATCTGCAGCAAGTCGATTCTGCTAGATCTAGTTGGACAGGTAGAGACTCTTGGAAAAAGGGGATCTCTCAGATACCCTGGGTGAGAGGTAGGAGGAGGAAGACATATGAGGTATTTATTATGTATTTATTTGTAACAGTCCTATGAGGTGGATTTGGCTGAGAAAGAGTGATTAGCTGGCTTTCATGGCTAAGGCGGTCCTAGAACTCGCTATCCCCCAGTTTCTAACTTCGTGCCTTAACCACTAGGCCAAACTGGTATGTGTTCCGCCTGGAGTTATTTATAAAAATAACAAAGGCATGAAATAAATAAATAAATAAATAAATAAATAAGCAAGCAATCAAGTAAATAACCTTATCTGAGATCTCTTCTTAATATCGCTTTGAAAGTTGGACTTCATTTCTTCCTATTCTGGGCTGCTTTGTCCCTTTTTGCCTAATTGCTTCTCCTTCTATCCTTGAGAAGTGAATCTAGAAGGCCGTCACAGATGAAGCTCTATCAGCCTTCTTGACAGGCCATTGTTTTTGGTTCAGAACCAAAGCAAAACATAATTAAATCAAGCTGAAGTGCCCATTGCCAGATTGCAGATGAACATTTTAATTATCCTGACTTTCCAAAGGGAGGTGCGACGGGGAGAAGAGGAGGGCAGCAATAATGAAGAGAAAATGAACTTGCTTGGCACTCAACTGAAGCAAGCCTACAATATGACCAGATCTATTTGTCTAATCCAGGATCATTTCAGAAAAAAAGTCTTTCCCAGCCACATTCTGGAGGAACAGAAGTCACCCTTATCTGTCACTCGCAAACTCTTCAGCACGGCAGTTGCAAAGACGGTTGTGTAATTTTTCCAGACTAACCTTCCTTTCAAACAAAAGTACCGTTATTATTTTGCATTCAACATCTACAGAATAAGACAAAGGAGAAAAACATCTGCCTTCGTGAGCCCAAAGCTCAGTCAAATAAAAGGCTTCTTCACACTTTGATCGACTCATCAACAACCTCTTTATAAAGGAAAAAAAATGACAACAATTAATGCCAGAGGGTTATTTTAAAAAATTATTTTCAAGCAAGTGGAAGGAGCTACAATATCATTTGTTTTGTTTTGTTTTCTCAGTGTGCCATGGAAGTAAAATGAGTATTTTTGTTTGCATAATGCAGATGAGGAGAAACAAGACGATTGTTGTATAAAATATCCAGGTGCCTTTTCGTGACATTCATTTTGATGTACTGCAAAATCACTGGGAGCCAGATTTAACTTGCCTGCCTAAAGTTGTTTTCCAAAATCCAGAGAATCCCTGAATTCTTCTGACATTAACAATTCTGTATTAAGTGTTGCGTTAAAATCACTACTAATATTTTTATTAATTAATATTTCTAATATGACAGGTATAAAGCATGACAATCAAGACGGATCTATCGGAAGCAATAATTCACTATGTGCTAGAAGTTTAATTGCACTTAAGAGAATCCATTTGCTTTAACCACTCAACATCCCTCCCCCAGCCCTAATTATTTCCATTGGGGTGGTTCTTTGGCACTTGGCTCAAATCCGATTAAACATTATTTATTTCCTCAGGACTGTTTCTTCCACTGATGGCTGTATTATAAAGGTAAGGGGGAGGCATGGTGGTCTCCCACTGGGCCAATCTAGAAGAGTCGAATGAAAGAAGCCACTTGAGGAAAGAAACCGTTGTCTGTTGAAGTTTGCTCCAATTCAAGAGATAGTTATACAACTTTTATTGAGGCCATATGCTCAGCACTTCTTCATCTTGACATCCTGTAAAATCATTTGTGACCAGTCTTGCTTCAACATAAGGAAAAGGCATGTTTTTTTCAGGTCTTTTCATCATTCTGGCTGGGTTGCTTAGGTAGCTAGAAATGGATGGAAGCAAACCACATTATAAGGTTTTGGAAGTGGGACTGGCCCAGTGGTGGGATTCAGCCAGTTCGCACCATTTCGGCAGAACCGGTAGCTAATTTTTTGTTGCCCAGGCCCAGAATGGACTTCCAGAAGCGGCATCCACACAGAGAACCAGTTGTTCACATATTTGAATCCCACCACTGGACTGGCCCACAATAAAGAAACAAGGAAGGTGCTCTGATGTTAGAGAAACAACTTGAATATTGCTCTAACATGGGGCTAGATGTAGAATTATGTAAATCTGGGAGAAGAAGGGGGATGCTTATTATTTTTCCTAGATTACTTTTTTTGTGTCTCTGTATCTTGCCTTCACATCTCTGATTAGAACATTTTGACAATAAGAGTTGCTAGATAATAGATTTAATTCCTATAGGGTGACGATGGTTCTCTCTCCCTCTAATGGTCTTCAAATCGTAGTTTTACATTATCCACTTTAGCTGGAAGTTGAACTAAATGGTCATAAGGCCTGAAGGGCTTATAAACTACAACATTCATTTGCTTATCACTGCCTCTCGGGCTAGATATGCAGATTCCAGGTCACAGAATACCTCAACCAATATGGCCATTGTGGAGAATTTTGGAAGTTGAAGTCCAGGCTTCTGAGAATATCCAAGTTGGGGAATACTAACCTGGACTACCAACCAGTGAAAAATTCCAATCTGTAAGTTGTAGTCAATGCTACCCACAAACCTTACCTGCTATCTCATTTACTTTCCCAAGCTTCGGTTACAATAAATTGTTTAGGTAGCACATAACCCTGTTGGCATAGAGACTAAAATTGTGTACTAAAAACTGGGACAGTGTGACTTCTAGTTCTTCCTTAAGGATGAAAGCTGGCGAAGCGATGTTGAGCCAATCACTCTCTCTAAAGTAGCCTCCCTTGGGTTTCTTACTTTACATAGTTTTTGCCGATAATTTAAATCAAACTTTGGTGGTGTTTTTAGGGGATGGAAATACACCAAAATTCCATAGCCCAGTCTCTTGCCAATACAGTCCATAAAGAACTGATTCTCTGATTAATTCACGAGCGTTCTTGCACTGAAAAAGGTTAGACGAGAGGATCACCTTTAATGTTCTTCCCAAATCCGTGTATTTATGGATCGCTTAGTCTTTCTTTTTGCTTGTTGGAAGCAAAACAAATTGTGAGGCATAAACAAGAGTGTTCGACCGATGGAAATAATTCAATTGTAATGAAATGGACACCTCTGGATCCCTTCCTCAACCCCATGAAGCTGATGAAGCCACTTGAAGACAGTCAAGGTTTCTGTGCCTATGCACTTTCACAATGATAGTCAGCCATGTGAAGGAAAGCAATTTTAAAGAGCAAATCCCGAAAGGCATTTTTTTTGCTACTTGCTTTGTTGAACGATTTGGATAATCTCATTTGCATTACATATGAAAATCACATTTGATAAGAATTGGGCAGGGGAGGGGAACACAACGTTTACACAGCTCTACTTGCAAATATCTTACCAGAGTTGTTATTCTTTAATGAGTTTTTTCCCTAAAAGATTAGGTTATGATTGGGTGTTTTTTTTTCAAGAGACCATTCTTCCCAGCAGATGTGATGACTTTTGAAATGTTTTCTTGCCTGTCTATTGATGTTGGTGGAATCAGTGTCTGCCCATTTCTTAATTAAGGAGGTGCAGTGGCTCAGGGGCTTAAAAAAATCCCAGAGAAGGTCTGTGCCACGGTTCAAGTCTTACTACTGTGTGATGGAATGAGCTCCCATCACTTGCCTCAGCTCCTGCCAACCTAGCAGTTCAATAGCATGTAAATGCAAGTAGATAAATAGGTACCACTTTGGTGGGAAGGTAACAGCACTTCGTGTTTCGCTTCATGCTCTGTGCTGCAGCATAACGTCATGCTGGCCACATGACCATGGAGATGTCTTTGGACAGCGCTGACTCAAGGGCCTAGAAACAGAGATAAGCACCACCCCTTAATTCAACTACAACTAGCAGAGTAAAACCTGCAGGGATTTCTTTACCTTTATCTTTACCCTGCCCTGCCCTGCCCTGGTTGAGATAATAAATTCTCTTTTGGAAGAAGTCTGTCTGAAAGGCCATCAGTCCAGATTCAAACTACAGAGTCATAAGAAGGGAATGCCAAAGTCTTGAAATTGCTCACTCGTTACAGGTAATCCTCGAGTTACTACCACAGTTGAGCCCAAAATTTATGTTGCTAAGCGAAACATTTGTTAAGTGGGTGTTGCCCCATTTTATGACTTTTCTGGCCACAGTTGTTAAGCGAATTATTGCATTTGTAAAGCTAGTAACCTGGCTGTTAAGTGAATGTGGCTTCCCCATTGACCTTGCTTGTCAGAAGGTCGCAAAAAGCTGATCACATGATGCCACGACACTGCAGCCGTCATGAATAGGAACCAGTTGCCAAGCATTTGAATTTGGATCATGTGACCATGGAGATGCTGCAACGGTCATACGTGTGAAAAACAGTAGTAAGTCACTTTTGTCCCATTGTAACTTTGAACTGTCAGTAAATGAACTGTTGTAAGTTGAGGACTATCTGTAATGATATCATAAGAGTCCCAAATACCATCTGAGCATAATACTTACTTCAACGTAAGATGTAGTTTGCTATTTGATTTGAGTGACAATGATTCTTTTTTCATATTTGCATAAAAATATATCAGTGTATTTAGGACTCTTTCGTTTAATTTACCTTTTTGTCTGTGAGTACATTGCTGTCTTTTTCAACTTCCAGCATACAGAAATTCAGTGCACAAGGAACTACAGGGGTAAATCTCTAAAAGACATAGGAGCCTCTTTCAGGAAAGCAGTTGGTAACCCAATTCTGAATTAGATCATTGTGCTTTCTGTTTATTATGGTTTGGTCCAACATTTTGTCTTTTATTATTCTTCTTTTCCTCGCTGTTCATTATTTATTATGTGCTTTTGAACTGCAACTGAAACCTTTGAGTGAGTGCAGGTGGTTGCATTCATAAATCTAAACTTAAAATCAGACTACTAGAGCGTTTTGTAGGACAGCCCCAAGAAAAGCAGGAATAAGACTTCAGCAAAGAGAAAGCTTGAGTAAATGCAGCTTGCCATGCTAGGTAGAAAAAAAAAATGCACTTTGATAATAAAAAAAACCTATTTATGGTCCAAAGAAAGACCCATCTTTCTTTGCATCTGAACATAAAGACATAATCATCAAATATGACACAACATGGTCGTTTAATTTTACTGTGAATCATTCATAGGCACCAGCCTTTCCCAACAGATTATCCTCAACTGGCTATGAATTTTGGAAACTGTGCACTCTGCATATTTGGGGAGGGGGGGCACCGAGCTGAAGAAAGGGGTCATCACTTTCATTCCTACTTCTTCATATCAGAGTGTTCGATTTGGTGAATGAAGGCAGATATATGTGTCCCAGGATAATATTGCAGGATCCAATCAGAGTCAGTCACTAGGGACCAGAGGTTTAGTCTTCTGAGCTTTTGGACTCCTGTTGGAGCCCATCTTCAGGGAAATTCTCTCTCACCAAAATATGTGCTTTGGACCAGAGGTCTCCAACCTTTCTCAGTTGGTGGACCGGAGGGAAAGGGAGGGGGGAAGCATTTTATTCACGCTCACATACATTTTCACTGTGCGGCACCCCATTTTTGCCGCACAGCACCCCGTTTTTGCTACACAATGCCTGTGCGTGCACTGGCCAGCCTGTTCTGCAGTCCGGTGGCCAGTAGGTCATGGCCCGGTAGTGGGCTGTGGCCCACAGGTTAGGGACCCCTGCTTTGGACTACAGGTAGTCTTCGACTTACAACAGTTCATTTAGTGACCGTTCGAACTTACCACTGCACTGAAAAAAGTGACTTATGACCGTTTTTCACACAACCATTGCAGCATCCCCATGATCATGTGATCAAAATGCGAACGCTTGGCAACTGACTCATACTTATGACCCTTGCTGTCCTAGAGTCAAGTGATCATCTTTTGCAAACTTTTGACAAGCAAAATCAATGGGGAAGCCAGATTCCCTTAACAACTGTGTTATTAACTTATCAGCTGCAGTGATTCACTTAACAACAGCAAGCAACAGCAGCAAGCAGTAACAACAGCAAGAAAGGTTGTAAAATGAGGCAAAACTCACTTAACAAATGTTTCACATAACAACAGATATTTTGAGCTCAATTGTGATCGTAAGTCGATGATTTCCTGTATTCTATGTATAGTATTTATTGGTGCCTGGTTGGCTGTGACTTATATCCCAGTCAACCAATAAGAAGCCACACCTACTCAGCCACCACACAAATGCCCAAACTAGAATAACCTAAAGCAGGGGTCCCCAACCCCTGGTCCATGGACCAGTACTGGGCCACGGCATGCCAGCAACTGGTCCGCACAAACAAGCAAAGCCCCATCTGCAAGATGCAGGCAGCACACAAAACCACACTCCCTCCGGTCCACGGAAAAACCTCTCTCCACAGAACCGGTCCCTGGTGCCCAAAAGGTTGGGGACCTCTGGCCTAAAGCACACATTCCGGCAGAGAGAAGTTCCCTGGAATTGGCTCTAGCACTACCACTAAACTTCTGGTCCCGGTGACCAACCTAGATTGGATCCTTTTTGATTTGGGGAAATATTAAAGGTGACCACAGCTTTCCTAAGAGGTGATGAGAGTCCCTGGGACTCTGATAGCCTCATGTCTGTAATATCAATGTTTGTTTGGGAGATGTAGCACTTGGAGAAAGTGTGAAACAAAAGAGCCAACAAATCTTTTTAATGCTGTTTGGTTGTGGGAAAGGAACTCCTGATTGTGATACATTATATTAGGCATTGGCTGTTCAGGGAATTTGCTATGATTGAGTTCTAGTTCATTACCCAGAGGACTCCAGTGCTATTGTCAAGGCCTGGCACTACAGCAAGATGGCCTAACCCTCAGGTTACAAAGACTGCAACAGCACAAAGGCAATTATCCTGGAAGAGAAATGTTGTCCCCCTAATCAGCCAGCAATCAATGCCTAAGAAGGGGAGATAACCCCCATCTCCACTTCCGTATTAATAGTGCCATCGAGTAATTACTTTCAGCATGGGCAGGTGCATGAAAGGATGAGCTCCGTAGAAGTCTCCATCCAAGATTAATGAGTGCTGTCAATTTGCCCAGCAGACAACTGATTCTCCCACTCTGTGTAGCTACTAGTTTTACACATGCCTCTGGGTTCTTTTTCTTGAAAGGGGCAAAAAAAAAATTAGCCAGTCACTTAAACGCAATCAGTTAGCATGGATGGATAGATGTGTGTGTGAGAGGGAGAGGGAGAAAGAGAGAGAGAGAGACCGAGAGAGCATGTGTATGCGTGCTTATATGTGCTTGTTCTGAACATGAAATAGAGAGGGGGGGAAATGATATCTTGTCATTAGTAATCCTAATTCTCTTTATCGTTTATTCAGAAGTTCAGTGAGACAGCTCATCTACCTGACTTAATAGTGGTCCTCATCAGAAGCTTTTTCTCTGATTTCTATGGAGTTTGGGAGCTGTGGGGCAAGGATTGAGGATAAGAATGGAGGGTTTCTCTTCCCAGAGGCCTTGCACTTGCCATTTTAGGCCCTAAATCAGGACCCAGAAATTCAGCTGCTTTGCTGATGAATTCCAGTGAAAGGATTGGAGACTTGCAATGGGATCCTAAGGGCTGTGCAAGGAACTTCCCAGCTGCAGATTCTCCCCCTCTTCTTTATGTAAAATGGAATGAAGAAAAGTACCATGTACTGTGACATTCAAAGAAAGTCCAGCCACATTCTCTTGGCCCAACCCTCCTCACAGGATTTTGGTTGTAGGGAAACTAGGAGAATGGAACATTAGATATGGTCACGTTGGTAAATGATCTCTGGAGGGCCCGGGACAGGGGTTATTCCTCTGTCCTTGTGCTTTTGGACCTCTCAGCGGCTTTTGATACTGTGGACCACGGTATCATGCTGCGGCGTCTCGGTGAGTTAGGAGTGGGAGGCACTGTTATGCAGTGGTTCTCCTCCTTCCTCACCGACCGTACGCAGTCTGTATTGGCNGCAGATCCCCGCTGGAGCCATGGCAGATCCCCGCTGGAGCCATGGCAGATCCCCGCTGGAGCCATGGCAGATCCCCGCTGGAGCCACGGCAGATCCAGATCCCTCTTACCTGCGGAAGACGAGGATCTCCTGGAAGGGCGAGCGCTGCCGATGCAGCACCTCCTCCACCTGCAGGGAGAGCGCCTGTCCGGGCCACAGGCTGCAGGTCTCGCGGAACCAGCCCCCGGCCGAGACGGCGCCCCCGGCCGCGGTCGCCTCCATGGCTCCGCTCGCTCCGAACGGGCCAGGGAGGGAGGGAGGGGCGCAGGGGGAGGAGGAGGAGGAGGAGGGCTGCGGCGCCCACCTGCCACCTGTCCGCGCGGCAAGCGAACCCAGGGCTCCCGAGGAGGCGTGGCCGCCGCCTCTCCCCCCCAATGGGAAGCCTCGCCAGCCCGAGAGGCCGCCCTCCCGTTGGCCAGACCGGCGAGGGGCGGGCGGAGCGAGCCGAGTGAAGTCATCAGGGTAGGTTGCGCGTTCCAGGGCTGGCCACGTGGGGCGCTGGGAGGGGGGGGGTGGAAAAGAGAGAGGGCGGGAAAGGCGGAGCTGATTGGCTTGGGAGGAAAAGGGGGCGGGAGCGAGGGGGCCGTCCCTCCACGTGGCTCGCTTGCAGCTGGGCTGGGGAGCTGCGATAGTGGCCAACATCCGTCATGCTGGTTTGCTCGGGGAAAGCCGTGTTCAGACGTAACTGGAATGGGGGGGGGGAACCTCCTGGAGCAGAAGAGGCCGTGTGCATTCAAACAGGCTGGACTACAGCACCCATCAGTCCCAGCCAAGAGCGTTCCCCCCTCCCTAGCTTTTCTTGGGGAGGGGGGGTCTGGCGCTGCAGTCTTGTTTTTAAACCCAGTTTTTCTATGCAGGTTAGTCCTCGACTTACAACGGTTCGCTTAGTGTCCGTTCAAAGTTACAACGGCACTGAAAAAAACGTGGCTTAGGATCGTGTTTTTTTTCTTTCTTTCCCAGTTAATGAGCTCTGCAGCTTCCCCGTGATCGGGTCACGGGAGAATTCTGGCGACTGGCTCCTATTTATGACCCCTAAATAGGTCCCCCGGTCATGTGATCCCCTTTTGTGACCTCGCTAGCAAAATCATGCCCCAAAGTGGAAGGACACTTTGATTCCCATGATGGATGAATGACTGCAAAAGTGGATGGAGTTAGCAGAGATGGTCTAAACCAAAGGTCCCCAACCTTGGCCCCTTTATGACTTGTGGATTTCAACTCCCAGAATTCCTCAGCCAGCATGGCTGGCTGAGGAATTCTGGGAGTTGAAGTCCACAAGTCATAAAGGGGCCAAGGTTGGGGACCCCTGGTTTAAACTGATTGCTTTGATTAAAGACAAAAATACAGTTTTATTTCTATTTGGAAACCGCTTCTGGACTTTGTGCTTGAGATGGGAAAAAACCTGAAACTTTGATTTTGGGTTTGACCGATTAGATAGGTTTGTTGATATACGTAGAAATGGCTAGTTTATATTGGTATGTAAAAGTAAAAAGCTGAGGTTTGATGTCATTATCTTATTCTATTGCACCAAAGGAAAATCAACACTTTTTCTTTCTTTCTTTCTTCCCCTTGCCCCTTCCCCCTCCCTTTTTCCTATTTTTTCTTTTGTTTTGTTGTATTATATTATATTATCAACTAATTAAAACAAATTAAAAAAAAGCAAAGTCAGTGGGAAGGCCAGATTCAACTTAACAACCGGCTTACTAATTTATCAACTGCAGTGATTCACTTAAGGGTGGTAAAATGGGGCAAAACTCACAACACAAATTAAGTCCAGAGATAAGTTGTGGACTTATCTGTATATCATAAATTAGGTGCTGTGAATGGCCTTCTTGCCTTCTGAGATGTTGGCTGGCTTTGTCTACAGCCATTGGATCTCCTGGTGGTATCCAAATATTCAAAAAATATTTGGTTTTTAATAGGTTCTTATGGGGGGACGATGTTTTATGTGTTTTAATATGCTGTAAGCCGCCCTGAGTCCTATAGGGAGAAGGGCGGCATATAAATCCATGAAAATAAATAAATAAATAAATAAATAGTCTGTATTGGCAGGGGGACAGAGGTCGACTCCTAGACCCCTAACCTGTGGGGTGCCTCAGGGGTCGGTCCTCTCTCCCCTACTGTTCAATATTTATGTGAAGCCGCTGGGAGAGATCATTCGGGGCTTTGGGGTGGAGTTCCATCAGTACGCTGATGATACTCAGTTGTACATCTCCACCCCAGGTCACCCCAATGATGCCCTTGACGTGATGGCCCGTTGCCTGGAGGCCGTACAGGTCTGGATGGGGAGGAACAGACTCAGGCTCAACCCTTCCAAGACCGAGTGGCTGTGGTTGCCGGCGCCTCGGCATAGTCAGCTGATTCCATCGCTGTCTATAGGGGGCGAAATTTTGGCCCCCTCAGAGAGGGCACGCAACTTGGGTGTCCTCCTGGATCCACGGCTGACACTGGAAGACCATTTGTCGGCCGTGACCAGGGGGGCGTTTTATCAGGTTCGCCTGA
>NW_015387473.1:66425-72756 GCF_001527695.2 Protobothrops mucrosquamatus | reverse complement strand
CAAGCGGGACTGACCTAGGGTGAATTTTAAATAGGGATAATTTTAATGATTTTAATAAGACACAGCTATAAATATTTGGTTTTTAATTGGCTTTTATAGGGGAAATGTTTTATATTGTTTTAACATGCTGTGAGCCGCCCTGAGTCCCATGGGGAGAAGGGCGGCATATAAGTTAAATAAATAAATAAATAAATAAATAGAAACAGTGGTGGGATTTAGCCGGTTCGCACCACTTCGGCAGAACCGGTAGCTAATTTTTTGTTGCCCAAGCCCAGAATGGGCTTCCGGAAGCTTTATCCACACAGAGCAGCGGTTGTTCACATATTTGAATCCCACCACTGTGTAGAAATATATAGCCCTCCCAAAGTTGCTAACAACAAACTTCACCTATCCACCCACTATTGACCATTCTCCTCAGTGGTGGGATTCAAATATTTGAACAAGCTGTTATCTGTGTGGATGACACTTCCGAAAGTCCATTCTGGGCCTGGGAAACAAAAAATTAGCTACCAGTTCTGCCAAAGTGGTGCGAACTGGCTGAATCCCACCATTGATTCTCCGTGAAATCCAATATTATACTCCAATTTCCACCTGCTGAAAGTCACTACAGATTTTCTACTGCATGTTGAGATTCATGCTAAAGAAATCAAACAAGACCATGACGAGCTATTGGGGACAAGTCCAGGACAGTAGTTTTGTCCCTTAATTCCTCCCCTTCAACTTCCAAACATGCCAAAATGAAGAAGTAGGAGATATTATTGGTCCTAACATTCTGGAGACCAAAGAAAGGATGTCACGTAGACACTTAATCTAAAAATATATATCATAACTTTCTTGGGATTTAAATAAAGGTAGGCATACACTGCATTCTTAGATTCTAAGTTTAAGTCAGAAACACAGGCCTTAATAATGAAAATCCCTTTAAAAGCTGCCATGTTCTTTGTTAAGTCTAACACCATTGTTCTTTTCTATCTTTCTGTTTATATCAGCACCTTCTGTGTGGAAAGAACCACTGAGGAAATTGTTCTCCTGCCTTCTATTCAGTGTCACAACTGACCACCCATGATAACTTTCTTAGGTATACATTTATTGGATATTAGATTTTGCTAATTAATTCTCTGGCTTAATTTCTCCTGAAGGAATACTATTCATTGTTCCTAATAAATACATGTATATATCTCCAGACAAGCGGTAACTTGATTTTTACATAAGTGGATTAAACCTACACAAGTGTGTTGTCTACAGATCCATTGATTGTTGTTCACTGGTAGTCTCTTTGCTCTAGTAAGAAACAATAGAGAGGGAATTAGTTTATATATTTTTAATCCACACAACTGCTTCTAAGGAGATTCTACCAATCCTGCTTCAGTTGGTAATTTACAACTTTACACATCACCTACAGATATATAAGAACTCTTTGGTGGATATCTTTTCAAGAAAATAATGCAGCCTGCCAAACTGGAACTCAGCCACACAGAAAAAGGCATGTAATTCATGAGTTATATTCTGGGAGAATAGTATAGAAAAAAATATATAATTTAGTAAAGTCACTTTAAAAAAATGTATATTTGATAAAGTTGCATAGGAAAATACTTTTATATTAGAAGATTGACTTTAAAAAAAAGGTATATTCAAGGTAGATGTAAAGATGGTCCTCGCTTAATGGCCACTTGCTCAGTGAATGAACTTATAAACAAGTAGTACTTATGACCAGCTGTTGCAACATTGCCTTGGTCACATGATCATGATCTGGGAACTTGGCAACTGGCTCACAGCTGTGATGTTGTAGCATTCTGCAGTCATGTGTCTATTATTTTCAGCTTTCACTGGCAGCTTCCAACAAGCAAAATCAATGGAGAAGCTGGCAGAGGGTCACAGAGGGTGACCATGTGATGTCACTCTTAACAATGGTACAGAATTTGCTTAAGGACAGCAAGCAGGAGTGCTACAACTGTCATTGCTAAGCAACACAGTCATGTGACATCAATCCACTTAGTGACGGATTCTAGTGCCAATTGCCATCATTAACAAGGACTACCTGATATAAAACTTCAACTCTAGTGTAAATATTAAGCATATTACCCAACGTGCATTTGTAGCTCAAGGTTGAATTGTGAGGTCCTTGGTGTTTTCTAAGCTTGGTTGCTTTCTTGCAGACATTTCATTACCTAACTAGGTAACATCATCAGTGCTAGAAGGGAGTGTCGTTTGCACTCTGTCAATGTTAATGGGAGCGATCTTGGTTGTTCCTTGATTAGGTTGTTATTTATTGTTAGCTTGTTGTCTAAATTGGGGGTTGAAGTCCAATTCCTCTGTAGCTCACAGCAAGCTCCTTTTTACTCTCCCAGAAGCCTCTGGTGCTTGCAGATACTCCCAGTGACTCAGTCCACAGAGCAGAAGCTTGATTCATTGGGCAAGGTCCAACTCCTTTGCAGCACACACTGGGCTCCTCTTCACTCTCCCAGAAACCTCTGATGCCATTCAAGGGGTCCCAGTGCCTTGGTTGCCAGGCTGTTAGATTGATCTACTGGACCAGGGGGTCTTCAAACTTGGCCCTTTTATGACTTGTGGACTTCAACTCCCAGAATTCCTCAGCCAATAGTAGGGTGGATTAAGTAGCACAAATCATTTTGCATAGCACATAGCCTCTCTTCTGATACTTGACCATCTTGGGCCACAATTTACTTTCTATGGCAATTGCTTCATCCATCATACCTAATATCTGGATTGGTCCTGATTTCCTTCTATTGTACTGTGCTTTAGTAAAATTGGCAGCATATATATATATATATATACAGTGCCAGATTTAGACTTGGTGATGCTCTAAGCCAGTGGTGGCAAACCTATGGCACGGATGCCAGAGGCAGCACTCAGAGCCTTCTCTGTGGGCACATGTGCCATTGCCCCAGCCTTGCCTCCCCCATGACACCCTCCTCACCAGTAGCCCTCCTAGAGAAGGGTCGCCCCCGAGCGTGATCCACGTGGAGCAGTGCAGTCAAGGACATGGCAGCCAGGCAGCATAGACAAGACTCTGCCTTCATGCCCCATCGCACACAGTTTATGCTGCAGAGCGCGGGCAGAGGGCGTGGCTGCCATGGCGCTGCTGGGCAATCTGTGGCGGGCCCTAGAGGTGGTGAGTGGCCTGCGGGCAGGTGAGGTGGGGGCAGAGCAGGGGCAGGGCAGGGGGTGGAGCGGGGCGGGGCCAGTTTTGGGGCACTCGGTCTCTAAAAGGTTCGCCACCACTGCTCTAAGCTATGCAAAGCTTGGTTGCCTCTTGTTAAAAAGTTACACCAGAACTTCTCACTATGGTGAGATTGGGTCACCACAAAAAATTGAATACACACACAAAAAAAATCACATGCACATATATCTATCTATCTTGTCTTGTATATGTATGTGTGTGTGTGTACACGTATGCACACACATGCCTTTTATATATATACTTTTTATATATTAACAAAGCATTTAAAGTGAAAAATATAAATTATTTTCTAATGAATGCATTTATGAATTACATATATATATATGTTTTCTGAGGTTTTCACGGGTGTTTGTATGTAGGTCTTTGGTTATTCGGGTTTTCTCCCGCGTAAAATTGGAAGTGTCTTGGCGACGTTTCGACGAAGTCCCATTCGTCATCTTCAGGCTGGTGTATATATATCAAAGATTTTAGTGTAGTATGCCAAGGAAATAATACATAAATATTTATTTTTAAAATAATTTTAAGATATATTAAGATATATACCAAATGCTGTTGAAAATAAATAATCTAGATTGCTTTTATTAATATTGAATGTGTTTGCGAAATCAGAAAACTGATATTCTGAAATTTCGAGAGGCCTTACAGAGTGTGAAGCCCTAAGCTGCAACTTGTTTAGTTCATGCCTAAATCTGGCACTATGTAGAATGGATGTGTGTACTCATGCTCCAGCAATCCTGGAAAACGTAAGTAGAAAAATAGAATATTTGAATTTTTCTTTTTGTGTTTCAGACAACTCTGCTGGATTGTACTTAATCCAGAGCTAGAGACGAACCATGATTCAAAGTGGGTCCAGATATTTATTCAACATTCACACTATAAATGTTTTCGTACCAAGTTGCCTTAATTGTCTTAGAATTGCCTAATAATTAATGGCCTAAATAATCACCTTCAGATGAGATGAGCAGCACCTAAATCAAACAAACAAAACTTTTTTATTTAGGAAATGACTTTTTATAAAATGAATTTGATTTTCTGACCTGTTTCATCAATTCTTTATCATAAATTTATTCAACTGGAAATAAAAGAGAGTTTATTTCTGGTAAAATATTGCTTTACACTTTTAAACTCCGATTATCCTTTTTCACACTGGCATGTGCTCGCATTCAATATACACTCAAAATACTACCCAGGGTAGTTCATTTTTTGGTTTTTGGCAAGTCATTTATATTATTTTGCTGAAAAATCAATGAATCATACTAACCTATGCTGGTGTTTTTAGGATTAGGTCTGACATTTCAAGCCAGGTCTAACCTAGACTCAGCCATCTATACAAACTGAGATGACAAAAACTGATAACACATACATTGTGATAAAGCAAACACCAGCCTTTTGTACTGGCATTCTGATGTCAAACCCAAGAATTGGAGTAATGGAAATTCCCATTACCAACATGATTTGTCATTTTCATCCCTTACCCCTTGTGGACATTCTGTGTTTAAAATAGACAAATTCTTCTAGACCAGGGGTGTCAAACTTGCAACGTCACTTGACGTGTCATGACGTATCACGACTTTTTTGCCATTGCCGGCAATGGGGTGGGCACAGTTTCGCTAGGATGCATCCAGCCCGCAGGCCAGCAGTTTGACTTCCCTAGTCTAGATCATCGTAAACTATTTAATACAGGTGAACAGTCTCTCACTACATTTTTCAAGTTTTAGTTTTCAGAGTCGCTCCAAGTTTTTGGCTGGCTGAAAAGCATGCAGATAACCAGCCACTGATGTCCATGTTATGACCAGTGAAGTCCATTAAAATAACTTGATGCTCAGAATTAAAAACAACAACAACAAGCAGACCATAAGATTCTTCTATGTGTAAGAAGATGTCTTTATTTGATAATATGCTTTGGTTCCTTCCTTCAAAATATATAGCATGTTAATACTACACAGCTTTGGAGTCCTTCCTACCAATTCTGCGCTGGGAGACTCGACTCTGAAATTCTACTTTTAAACCCTGCCTTTACAAGAGTATTGAGAACAGAATTTAATATCTCTCCAGGATGTCTCAAGCTCTTTGAAAAATAAATACAGAAATCTGTGGACTCTTAATGAATAATTGCTTTTTGCAAATTGCAATCAGCTACTCTAGTCAAATTTAACACAGTCTCTGTATTTATGTGCTCTATGTGTGTGTGTATATCACTAGCTGTTAAATATCTAATTTCTTAATTTCCTGAAGCTTCACAAAACACATGGTACTTCAATTAATGTGGTTTTTACAGTAGTGGTCTTATATTAATACTGTTTACAAAATAAGGTATACTTTGGATTACTCTGAGTTGAGAAAAGCTTTTTTTTAATCCTTTTTTTTTAAGATTAATCTGTAAACTTAAAAAAGAGTCAATAGTCACATCACAGTAAATCTATGCAGAGTAAGGACTAGCATATTTTTATTACACAAATTCACTCCTGCTTCATTGGAATAGAGATTATGTACAATATGTCCCCGCAGATGTTTTTTTTTCCAGTGGGGCCTAGTGTATTTCATTTAAATGCCAAGGCACAAAAATCTAAAACAATGTGACTTTAACAAGAAAAAAAAAGAAAAAAGAAAAGAGGGGGGATTGGAGGAGGAATTTGATGAGAAAATGGCAAGAATTCCTGTGGCATTTGGGTAACAGTTTCCAGCCTTCATTTTAATAGAATAAACAGGATCATATTTCATTCAGATCTGGCAATGAGATGAGCTTTGGGTATTACACTGATATAAACCAATAAAGAATTTGCAAATTTGAAACACTAATTAACAGACACAATATTAAATGAAAAAAAAGTTTGCTCAAGGGGCAAATATATTTGAAGACTTCCAACTTTTATTAGAATATGTTTTTGAACAGGCAAATGCAAAAGAAACTGTTCTATCATTTTTTCAGAGAAAATAAGATGGGATAGATCTAGGTGATTAGATAGATACACACACACACACATATATATATATAGATCTAGATGATATAGTATAGTTATAGAAGATATAAATGATAGGAATAGGGATAGGGAGAGAGAGAGAGAGAGAGAGAGAGAGAGAGAGAGAGAGAGAGAGAGAGAGAGAGAGAGAGAGAGAGAGAGAGAGAGA
>NW_015387473.1:59961-66325 GCF_001527695.2 Protobothrops mucrosquamatus | reverse complement strand
CAGTAGAACCAGAATGGAATCCTATGATCTTCTGGACATTGCTGAACAACATCTACAACTCTTCAGCATTGGACATTTCAGCTGGGATAGTTAGGAGTTAGACAGTAGTGCAATATCTGGAGGGCCACAAGTCCTCCACCCTTGCAACAGATTAATTTGTATGAAGATAACCGTAGCCTCACATGACTGGTTGCACATTACTCTGCAGTAACTCAGCATGACCCAATACTTAACAGACCTTAGGAATTCAGAGGTTGCAACAAGACAGTTAAGGAAATAAGCAGGGCCAATGCAGAAGATTTAACTCTGATTTACTAACTTGGTTTATATTAGAATAGAATAGAGCTGGAAGGGACCGTGGAAGTCTTCTAGTCCATCCCCCTGCTCAAACAGGAGAACCTATACCATCTCAGACAGGTGAATGTCCAGTCTCTTCTTAAAAATCTCCAGTGATGGAGCACCCACGATTTCTCGGGGTAAGCTTGAGAAAGGACAATCACTGGTTGATTGTCCTCACTGTCAGGAAGTTTCTCCTTAGTTCCAGGTTGCTTCTGTCTTTGATCAGTTTCCAACCATTGTTTCTCGTCCTTCCCTCTGGTGCTCTGGTGAACAACCTGACCCCTTCTGCCTTGTAGCAGCCCCTCAGATACTGGAACACTGCTATCATGTCTCCCCTATTTCTTCTTTTCTTTAGACTGTTGTGCAGGAGAAATACTTTTAGTAGGTTTTTAACATTCGGTTACACTGTTCTACTAGTAATAAAGATCTTTCCAAAAATCCAAGTGGCTTTTGTTTCCTACACTTACCAGACTCACAAGGGTTGACAAACAGAACACTGGGGGATACATTTCAACATATAATCTTTCTCTCAGTTATTTTTTTACCTCCTATCTCTCTAAACAGTAAAGCCTCAATTTAGCAGACAAATAGGAAAGAAGGGGGTTCAATTCAACATGAGTTATATTAAAATGGAAAATGGGATTTTGCAAGTCTCAAACATGCATTGTATCCCATGCTACAGGTAGTCCTCAGCTTACAACCATTCTTTTAGTGATCATTCAAAGTTACAATGGCACTGAAAATATGACTTATGACCATTTTTCACAGTTGTGACCATTGCAGCATCCCATGGTCACGTGATGTAAAATCAAAAATACTTGGCAACTGGTTCCTATCTATGACCGTTGCTGGGTCCCAAGGTCATGTGATCCCCTTTGGTGACTTTCTGACCAGCAAAGTCAATGGGGAAGCCAGATTCATTTAACGACCGGGTTACTAACTTATCAACTGCAGTGATTCACTTAACAACTGTGGCAAGAAAGGTCGTAAAATGGGGCAAAAGTCACTTAACAAATGTCTCACTTAAGCATAGAAATTTGGGGCTCAGTTGTGGTCATAAGTCCAGGACTCCCTGTACTTTGGCAGTGGCAACGAGGGAAGGAGGCACAGGCAAAGAATGATGTCCAATGCACGCTGCTCCCACAGGGACCGTGTGACTTACTAATGGTGGAGGGTTGGTGGAAAGAACTCTGGTGGGGAATTGCACACACCCCATAAACAAAGTTCTGCTAACTTCACACTACTTTTTCTTGTACTTTCAAAGAGATTTTGACAACAATTCTTGCAAAAGAATGAGCAAATCTAGCAGTCACAAGAAAGGAAGAGAGCTGCTCTTTTGGATCAGTAGGTGATAAAACAACAGAAAGAGGTTACAGGTAAGCCTTTGATTTACAATCACTTGTTCAGTCACTGTTCAAAGTTACAGCACTGGGAAAAAAAGTTACTTTTCACACTTATGACTGTCGCAGCATTGCCACAGTCACATGATCAAAATTCGGACAGTTGGCAACTGGTATGTACTTATGACAGTTGTATTGTCCCAGGGTCATGTGATCACCATTTGTAACCTTTCCGGCCAGCATCCAACAAACAAAGTCAATGCGGAAGCCAAACAAGATGATTCACTTAACAACTGCAGTGACTTGCTTAACAACTGTGGGTCATAAACTGGGGCACAATTCACTGAACAACTGTCTTGCTTAGCAACAAAAATTTTGAACTCCATTGTGGTCATAAATCGAGGACTACTATAGTTATCTTTATATAACAAAGTTTCCAAGAAATCTTATTTGGATTGGGATTCTCGGGCCTGTTCACAGTTCCCTAAAGTTTGCAACATGAAATAAGGTGAATTAGTTTATTAAAAACACCAAATTATTTAGAGACGTGGGGGTTTATTTTTAGAAAAAGGGGGAAATAGTATTGTTCAACACTCTGCTATTCACATTTGGATGAATGAAATGAATGAATGACTCCAAAGGGAACTCTTTGAGTTACAGGAATGATATAAACATGAAAAACCCAGCTTTACACAAGCAAGTTAAAGTAATGCACGTTAGGTCCAAACTTTTCAATATCATATATGTGCTGATGAGGTCATTGGCAATGAGTGAATGGAACATACAATTATTGTAACAGGTAGCAGGCAAAGCCAAGTATTTGGGGGGAAAGATTCACAATGCATCTTAGTGTGAGTGACTCACACTTCTGACAAGCATTAAAACAACCACATCTTATGATGACTTTGAAAGTTGTCCCTGTTTGTTTGGCAAGTGTGTCCATGCCCACACTTCAACTATGATTGCTGGTGAAATGAGAGGCCTCTGGATGCCCATTCATGGAGAGACAGGATCAACTTTGAAAGCAGCTCCACAAGCCCAACAAAAGACACAAATGCTTTACCATTTTTCATACTCAGAAGAGAGGTGTTTCCTTTGTGTTAACACACGTTGCAAAATGTTCTTTCAAATACTTTGCACATCCTGATTAAATAGCTCCATGAAAATGTCAAAGTCATACACAGCCATTGTGAAAAAGCCAAGTTCCAAGTTGGGGATAATTAGGAAAAGGATTTTTGTAAAATGGATCTGCCAATCATAATAACGTATTGCGCATTCTGATGGGGAAAAACTGTGCTGTTTTGGTCAGTGTATTCACAAAATGAATATTGTAAAGGCTGAATGGTTAAAAAAAAGCAACTATTTGGTCAAGGAACTAAAGCATCTCCTGTTTGGTAACAATGCTTCATTTTGTTTATCTGATACAAAAGGTGAACGGGGAGAGGGGTAGGGTAGAGTAGAAAACCTGAGTGAAGCTGAGCACTTCAGATAAAATTTCACAATCAATTTGATACATGATCAAATCAATGAATAGAAGATAACAGCACCACTCAAATTAGGTAGCCATCATAATGTAGGAGAAGGAATGGCAGAACTTGGGGGTGGAGTCAAAAGAGGAATTAGTCTGGAGTCTCTATGTTCACACAAGTGGTCTAAGTCCAACCCTTCTTGAATGCCATTAACTCTTATCTAACACCAAAATAGTGCTGACTATTAGTTGATTAGATTTCAGTGCATAGGTATGAGCAATATATCAGTTTAATTAGAACTTAGCATGTGGTCCTGATCTTTTGCAACTGATACATTTTCAGTCTGCAACCGAAATAATATTTTCTTGAAAAGGGGGGGGGGGTTATACTGAATTTATGGATTTTCCACTATGAAAGTAAGATCAAGAGTAAGAATTGTGCACCCTTCAAATGCTGTTTTTCCTATCTCACAAAATATTGCCCTCTCAGTGAAGCAAAAATTGTTTTAAAGTATAGAAACATTCTTTCAGGAGGAAAAAAATAAAGACCCAGCCCTCCTGAAAACAATTTCTATGAATTTCCATTTTCATGACACACTTTTGCCGTTACAGCTTTTTTAAAAAAAAACTGCTCTCTGAGAAAACTTTCGACCTCACCCAGCTTGGTTTTACCTTCTAATAAAAGCATTCTGGTAGGTGATTTGATGAACAACAATGGCAGATGAACTAAAAATGCTTTTTTCCCATTCATTTGTCTGGAAACCTCCGGTAGCAGCATTTCACAAAATGAACGAGCAAACATTGGAGAAAGATACACACAATTCTGTTTTTTCTTTTTTTTTGATGTTTGACTCTATTGCAATTGTGGCTAGATTTTTAAATTCCTGTTCATATGTGAAAAGATCCTACGTTACGCCAGGACATAGCAATTTTATTTTAAATGGGTCTTTTCAAAGGTTTCTTTCTTTTGGGGACTCTGTTTTTTAATGGAATATTAATGGGCTATATTTGTAACAGGCAATTGATTGACATCATGTAAATAAAAGCCTTGATTTTGCATGCAGATAAATGGTGTGCATCAAAGTCAAGTTAAAGTACTTCATGCACATTATTAAATTCTACCAAATAAAAATGTGTAGAAAATGGAATATTTAAAAATCCATTAGCAATAAAAAAAAATAAGTGATAAGACATTGAGAAGGCTGCTCACAGAAGATTTGTGTGTCACTTGGATCAAAAAGTCATAAGATTCATATATAGGCGGTACTTAGAAGAAAGAGGTCTGAATCCTCCATGACAACTGAGAAACAAAGAGAACGCATTCCTTCAAGAGTAAAATTACCTTACAAAAATTCTCCTTTGAGTAGAATAAAGGAAGAGAGGGAGTGGAGAAAAACTAAACAGGAATGAACCAAATTTATCATAAACCTCTCAATCACTTTTACCCTGAATCCTTAAAGTTATTCCTAAAATCTTCATTCAATCATGCATTTGTTAATACATTCATACACTTACATCTACTGTATGTCTATCTACCTATTCCCTATCTCTATCTTTCTATTTATCATCTACTATCTATCTATCTATCTATCTATCTACCTACCTACCTACCTACCCATCTATCTATCTATTTAATTCTATCTATATCTATCATCTATCACCTATCTATCACCTATCTATCTTTATTCTATCTTTATTTTATCTATATCTATCTGTCTGTCTGTCCATCCGTCTGTCCGTTCGTCCATCCATCTGTCTGTCTATCTATCATAAGACCATTGAAGAATCCTGTTCAAAACTGATTGCAATGAGTTTATCTTAAAATTAAGGAGTATCAAGGTTAATTGGATTGAAGATGAGAAAGATCCTCCTACTTGCACAGGTGTCTCTCCAAGCACAAAGAAGAACAAAATATAACCCACATATAAACCTTTAAAGAGTAAAACTAATGCTTGCTTAATCCTGAAATACAATGCTGAACAATTACATGAGTATATAAAACCATATGGAGTCCCATCTCCATGCACCTAAGGGAGAAAAGTACTCCTTGCCAATCTTCTGGTTAAACCACCAATACTCATGTGTGAGTTTAGAGGGACAAATTTTTACCACCATGCCATTGCTAAGTTAGCTGGCTGGAAAGAGCTCAAGTAGTTTGTGTGGCAGCATGAGAACACTGCTACAAATGTCCAAAAAGGCTGGCTCCTTGAGTTCTTTCCAGCGAGTCAGTGGAAAATGCCAAAACCAGGAGCTAGTTGGAATTCTGCCTCTTTCCCCCAGTCTACATCACCCTACATTAATTTTTCATGGCAGGGGAAGGGAGAGGGTGCCAGCTTCTGTCAGGGAAAGCAATGCCATCATCCATGGAATATGGCATCACTGAAGCTGATGCCTAAGACCCAACACATCATAACTTCTGACTTTTAGATTTTCAGTAGGTGATATACCTAATTCAAAGTAGATTGTGTTTTGTGGCCTTGAAGGGCAGTTGCACATAATTGCCAGTAGTGGGGGAGTGGTCATCCTCCCACCATTTTTTTTCTCCTTGTCCTTTTATCAGTTCATGATGCCTTGACATCTAGAAGAAGGGGAGGAATTCTAGGAGGAGGAGGAAGAAGGAATCCCTGCAGCTCCATCATCCTGGAGTAAGAACAATTAAGTCAAGTTGATCAGCTTGGCTTTCTAAAAATTCCAGAAACCCAACAGAATTTGGGACACAGCCAAGAAATGGCAACCATCTCTGACCAGTGTTGCTCTCAGATGTAGAAGGGACCTTGACCTTGAAACTTAGTCTTTAGAAGAGCTCCGGGGGAAAAAAATCTCTTTCAAGAAATGTAATGAGAACCAATAGAAAAAGTTGCAGTTGTAACATTCATTCCAAGAAGCGTTTTAATATTCTTAATGGGTTTGAGAGGAAGGTTTATGTCTGGCTTTTCATTTTATTTTTCTGCAACCCTTGCCCATTGTACATAATGGTCTGCCTACTGTAGCTCTCGGCCAGAAGATAAAGAGAACAAAGGATGGGGAGGAACAGACTCAGACTCAACCCTTCCAAGACCGAGTGGCTGTGGTTGCCGGCGCCCCGGCATAGTCAGCTGACTCCATCGCTGACTATAGGGGGCGAGACTCTGGCCCCCTCAGAGAGGGCACGCAACTTGGGTGTCCTCCTGGATCCACGGCTGACACTGGAAGACCATTTGTCGGCCGTGACCAGGGG
>NW_015387473.1:52990-59882 GCF_001527695.2 Protobothrops mucrosquamatus | reverse complement strand
AACAAGCGGGACTGACCTAGGGTGAATTTTAAATAGGGAAAATTTTTAAACATTTTAATAATGACACAGCCATTAATATATTTGGTTTTAATTGGTTTTATAGGGGAAATGTTTTTTGTGTTGTTTTTTAACATGCTGTGAGCCGCCCTGAGTCCCGTGGGGAGAAGGGCGGCATAGAAGTTAGTGAAAATAAATAAATGCCACAGGTCAATGAAAAGATATCCATTCCCTTCTTAAACTATTGCTGAAACTAAATGAATTATTAAGATACACATCTTATGAACTCACCTTGTTCAAGGCACCTGCATACCTCTACTTTGCCATCGTTCTTCATTATTTTGCAATGTTCTACCACCAGAATATGCAAGCCCAACTTTTATGGACTCTCCTCTTTATTGCTCAGCTGCTTCATTCTGCTCAGAGCTAAACCATCTACCAGCCTCATAATATTGTTTTCCTATGGCAACAGATATCTCAATTCATATCTTTGTTCCAGCTACAAACTGGCAGAGTTATTTTCTCAAATCTCTAGTAACACAACAGTCTTATGCAACCTGTGCACCCTCCTGATATATGGGCTTGGATTCTAGAGCTCCTAAGCCAAGCATGACCTTTGCCAGTTTTGGGGAAATGAAAGCTAAAATTTAGAGGGTGACCAAGTTGGGAAAATGGCATCACTGGCGCTAATGAAAAAGTCAGCTGTAAATAACAAAATTATAGTTGCTTGATCACTCAGTAACCACAATTTCTAATTTTCAGTTAATGCTGAGTTATAGCACAATCATACTACATATGAGGTACACACTGCATATATTTGCATAGTAGAACAGATCTTTTGCATCTAAAGGATTACAGGTTCAATCCTTGGTGTTTTGAGGTGAGATGTCTGAAACCGTAGACACACCCAGTTAGGTGTGATCCAGATGTGTGGATTGCAACTCTCATGATGCTCAGCAATGGCCATGTTGAAGGGGGTTCTGGAAGTTGAAATCAACACATCTGGTTGGTGCCCGAAATAAGAAAGACTGCCAAAGTCAGACTGAGTTTTACAGCACAACTTGGCATAAAATATTTTCTGATCTTCTTATATTATTTTTCCCATAATACCATAAGACTCTTCCAGCTTAAATTGTTTCTCACGAAAACACCAGACCTTTTTTAAAACAAAAACAAAAACAAAAACATATTGGAATATAATCCCATAGGAACATGAGATTGGATTATTCCTTTTGCTGCAATCATTGCTATGCCAATTAAGAACAAAAATGTCTAATCTGAATATATTTATTTTAAACAGTCAGAACTCATGCACATGTGCACCCACAAAGACATTTTCAGAGTGAACATTACACATTTCTAGTTATAGTAATGATTGACCCCATTTCTCCAACAAGTTCTGCCTATTAACTCTCAACATTTCACAGATGAAAAGAGCTGCATCTGTGTATTTATAACACCAAGAAAGACAATCTGTGCCTCTCCCTCTTATCCTATCATGGGAAAACCTATTATACCTCCTTAGTCCTTCATCCTTAGCAGCCTGTTCCATAGTGACTTCTCAAGGAGAGTGTATCAGTAAATCCATCATAAGTGTTTATTGTGGCGAGATATAAAAACATCTGTGATCAAAACTGCTGTCATCTCAACTATGAATTCAAAATGGCTCTCTGTTTTCAACTTGGAGTTGTCTCTTTTTGTTCTAAAAAGGTCCTTCTTTTTTTTTTTTAAAGCTGCTGTGTTAACAGAAAATACGACCCTTTCAATAGCTGTATTTACTGAATTTGCCTGGACAAAATGATGAGAATTTGCTTCAGTTTGGTTTTTAAAAAAATTATTCAGACACAAAGATTTTGAAATGAATGGATATAATGAAATCTGGGCAAAAGGAAAAATTAAAATCCATCCATCCTTCCTTCTTTCCTTCCTTCCCTCTTTCCCTCCCTTCCTTTCTCCCTCCCTCCCTCCCTCCCTCCCTCTTCTATGCACGTCCATATGAAGTGAAGCTGTGATGGGCATGGGCATATGAAAATCAAACAAAAATCATTTTGTATTCTGCCAGTGCTGAACTTAAATCCAGCCATTTATTGCAAGCCTTCATTCAACTGGCTTACAGGACACAGCTTAATATTGATTATGTTCATTTCCATTACATTACATTCATGAATAAATAAAATATTCTGGTTTGAGAGAATAGCCACTGAGATGTTTCAGAGAGCTCTGACAAAAGAGCTTGAAAGCTTCAGCAAACTAGACAACATGCTATCATATATACCTCAGCCATCACTACTCTAATTTGTCTTAAAGCTGGAGACAAATTGTTCTGAATTAGCTACACCGTTGATGCTTAAAATACATGCAGACAACCCATTTTTCCATCAACTGGAATATCTTACAAGAAGAAAAGAATGTGATTTCAAAGGCAAACAGATCAAGTGCAAAGTATTTCAGAAGTTTAAGTTACACAAAGTTCACCAAAGCCTCTTAAATATAAATGAACCTGGAAGTTTTTCATTTGTCATTTTCTTTTTCCAAGTTCTGATGTTAACAGTTATTTAGAGACCATTCTTTGCTCCTTTGCTCCTACCTTTCATTGATAAAATAAATGAAAAACAATGTGGAGGATTGGAAAGCTCCATTAGCAAGACTCATCAAGCATTTCTTCAGAATTCAAGACTCAGTTTATGGACAGCATCCCTCCATGGAATAGTTGCAAGGGAATAACAGAAATAAGGAGTTATGTCTCCATCTCCTGCTTGTAAGCACCACAGAGGTATCTGAATAGACATTGGGTTAGATTAGGATAGGTCTTGGTCATTTCTAATCTTTTGGACCTGATCCACAAGAGCTATTCATGTTCTATGATTGCCTTTCTTTCAATTTCAGCAAAGAAGGGGAAGACAATCAAGATTTTTTGGGGGAGTGGGGATATAGACTAGCAATAACAATAACACTTAGACTTATATACCATCCCATAGTGCTTTACGGCCCTCTCTAAGTGGCTTACAGAGTCAGCATATTGCCCCTAACAATCATTTTACCTACCTCGGAAGGATGGAAGGCTGAGGCAACCTTGAGCCGGTCAGGATCAAACTCCTGGCAGTGAGCTGAATTACCTGCAATACTGCATTCTAACCATTGTGCCACCACGGAATAGATTGATTGATTGATATTGATTGATTATGCACCATCAGGTTATTGTAAACTCTTAGCAACTACATATATACATTTACTCCACGATGATCTGTCCTTAACCTGGTCCTTCAGAACTTCCGATGGTGTACTCATCACCATTGTAACTGAGTTTATCCATCTTGCTGTACAGGAGAAGGGCTGGCAAAGCCAAGGGGAGAGGTGAAAAGAGGGATCAGCCTACAATCACTACGCAGCCCGAAACAAACTATGCCCAATTTCCCCTGACTGCCATTGACCCTTATCTAACTCTGGTACCGACCATTTGTTAAGAAGATTCCTGTGCATAGGCTTTTAGCAATAAACCAGTGAAATTGAACTTTTGTGTGCGGAGCCTGCGTTTCACACCTGGCATGCTGTTGGTTACCCTATGTTTATCTTTCCTGGATAGAATATAATGTAGATTATTTCTCTGATAAAATGCAAGCAAATTGTTGATAATAGTCAAGAGTTCATTTTCGTTCTCCCCGGGGTCTTGTGGGAGGAAGTACACTTACGGAGACTGTTCTCATATGTTTCTGTTTCAGGATTTCTATATCACCCTTCAGAATTGCTCAGGGCAACTTGCAAAGCTATTTAAAAACCACTTTGGAACCTAAAAAGGGCAGGTTAAAATAAACCCTAAAAGAATGATTTTAAGATGTATAGCACAAAGATAAAATAGCCTATAGGCAGCAGAAACTGAAACAGAAAACATACGATAGATTGCAAGGCTCCATTGCAACAGCCATAGAAAGATAATATTGAAAGACTTGAGAAATCTAAAACCTCTTGCCTTGTGCACCAAAGACATTGTGTTGGAACTACAGATGCTGTACCATAGGAGGAATTCCCAAATTGGAAGGTCAGTAATGAGAATAAGATCAGTTTCTAGGAAGCCATCAGCTTTACAGGTAGGAAATGTCGTATGCCGTATTGGTATAGCTTGCATCTCTATGCTGGTCGTATCTGCCATTTGTCAGGGTGCAAGCTAGTGAAACTCTTTAGCAACATTAATATGATTCCTCATATGCTAGCTAGCCCCACAGACTGGAACACCCAGTGTATGCATGATATTGTGGGGTTGGGTTTAGAAACCGAGTCATACAACATTAAAATTGGCTTGGATTATTTTATATTCACAAAAGTGTGTTTGAAGAAAACTCCAGTTTATGTACGGGTAGTCCTCAACTTATGACCACAGTTGAGTCTAAAATTTCTGTGGCTAAGCGAGACAGCCGTTAAGTGAATTTTGCTCCATTTTATCACTTTTCCTGTCACAGCTGTTACGTAAATCATTGCACTTGTTAAGTTGGTAGCACAGTTGTTTAAGTGAATCTGGCTTCCCCATTGACTTTGCTCATCAGAAGGTCACCCAAAAGTGATCACATGACACTGCAACCGTCATAAATATGAATCAGTTGCCAAGCATCTGAATTTTGATCACATGACCACGGGGGAATGCTGAAAAATAGTGTGAAAAATAGTCATGTCACTTTTTTCAGTGCCGTTGTAACTTTGAGCGGTCACTAAATAATGAATTGTGGTAAGTCAAGTAGTTAACCTATAGTTAACCAAGGGATTGGCGGAATATCTCAGAATCTGAGTGGAAATATAAAAGAGGAATCATTTCTTCGGATAGTGGAGTCCCAGCTTTAATGTGCTATAGATTAATATCAGCATCTTGAGTTGGATCCGGAAATAAATACCTCTGCATGGAGACTATGTAATAACAGCATAGTATGATCGTAACTCCCAGTCCCTGGCTCCCATTTTTTGTACTCACTGAATTTTCAAGACAATCTTCAATGGTAGTCAGCAGATAATAGCAATAAGACTGACAGCTGCTTATCAAGGCATGCATTATTGAAATGAGGGATCTATTCAGACAAATGGAGTGACTAAGCTGATCCACGGTGCTTTTTGCCCTGTTTTCTAAGAAAGCTTTCTGGGCCCCAAGACTGTCATGTAGATGGGATTTATCAATGGATACTCCAGTGCTGAGCTATCCTGAACTCTCACTCTAGGCAGGAGAAAGGGAAGCAAAAGATTATGTGGTTACTTCTTCCCCACTGCCACAGTAGCAACAGTCCTGGGCCCCACAAAAATCATTCTTTACCTCCTTAATCAAAGGAAGAATCCCTATTGCTGACTATTGAATCAACAGCTGGCTTGGGAGCAGCAGTGGAAGAAAAGGTGATATAAAAGCAGCCGCTGCCTTCACTATTTGTACATCCATTTGTGAAACAGAGGATATGCATGTCTCTAAAGCTAAGGTCTATCTGGAAGCCCACTGTGCTGTGAATGTGATCTTTTGAAGGAAGCACCACCTTGTTCCAGAAGAATCATCCAGATGAAGAAGAAACCATTAACTCAATCACTATCTCATCTGCATCAAGCTTCAATCTACCGAGCTTCATGTTATGCTGCCTGAAACAATGAATTAAACATTAAATCAAATCATCATTTTGGGTAGAACACAAAGGAAACAATGGAACCTACCTTTCTCCCTCTCAACACTCTAGTTATCTCTAAGAATCTCTGCAGCCAGAGGCAACTACATCACACAGTTCAACAGTAGGACTGGCTTTGTCATTACAGTGCTGCTAGAATGGTTGATGGCATTTAGTTTGGGTGTAAACTGGGTTTTTAGTCTATTTAAAGTAATCTCTGCATTCAGTTGTGACTGTTGTTGGATGAAGATAGCCAAAATAGGGACATTCTTACAATATTTATTTGAGACTAGATTTGGAAATGTTCAAGTGGTCTCCCTAATGGCTTTGCTCATTGAATATCATGAGACACTTCTAACCCAGAAGTGTGCAAATTCTACTTCATCATTGTCTCTACTTTGACAATGAACTTTTGAAACAGAGACACTCTGATCTTTACATCGTAAGGAGGACCTTATGTAGAAGCACATTAAGATTCTCCTTATAATGTAAAGTCCAGAATCTCAGTTTCAGCACATGGAAGGTGAAGAGAACAGCTATGAGGAGTACTGAGTAATCACAATATAGACCAGATTAAGATGTCTAAACTAAGTACTCTGCCAACTCTACAGCAAAATATAAGTAATCCCCTTGGCATGCAATAATTAAAGTTGACTTATGCCATAATACACTATGGGGAGACAGCTGGTCAGCAAATTACATCAGTGGAATATTTTCAGGATAGAGCCTCCATTATGATTACTTCCATTGTCTACTCATGTGTATAAATCTATATGACAGATTATAGTATATAATAAAATTAATGTCCACTGTTTTTTTATTTCTTGTTGACCTGATAACTAAAGAAATATTAACAACTTATCCATCTTTTCTCATTTTGAATTTTTAAAAGAATCTGTTATCATGGTGGTGCCAAAATAGTAAAATCAATGTTGTTTATTCTAATCCTTGACCAAGACTCAAATTTTCTTAATGCCTTAAACATTGTTTCTTTTTCTCTGTAGCAGAAACAAACAAAATGAAATAATGTTCTTAAAAGTGGAACATTAGAAGTTGCAGTTCAACTCTATGTGTGTTTAGTCTCAAGAAAGCCCTTGAGTTCAGTAATTCTGAAGCAAATGTAGGAAAATAGGCTCCAGATACCTCTATCATGGTCATGAGAGAGCCCAAATCAGTGCTGAGTCCAACCCAAAGCAGCATGAAATTCACAACATTTTCAACCATCCATTTCTACTCCATTCAGATATATTATGTGTCAGAATAAAGCTAGA
>NW_015387473.1:28362-52890 GCF_001527695.2 Protobothrops mucrosquamatus | reverse complement strand
TGCCCGAGCAAGAAGCGGCATTGCTTTTTATGTAATTCCATACATTTACTTTTATAGCCCCTCCCAAATTTTACTTGCATTCCTGTTCTCTAAAGGGGCGGTCCTAGGGTTTGATGAGGGCGTGGCCAGGTTTGGGTGGGGGCGTGGCCAGGGGAGGGAGGTGAGTTCCACCACCTTTTCTCTGAGAAAAAAAGCCCTGTACATATACATATACATATACATATACATATACATATACATATACATACACATACCTACATACATACAGTAGTGTGCAAAAGTTTTAGTATTGCATATTTGTAAGAGATCAAGACATCAGCTTGATTCCTGGTGATTCCACTGAGCTATCCCTACCAAAAAAAAAGAAAAGTAATTTGCCATTGTCTTCTTCTGGACTTTTTTTAAAAAATTCAGTGTAGTCTTCCTGGTACTTTCCTATTCAAGTTCTAAAAAGTCTGACCTTGCTTAGCTTTCTGAGATCAGAAAGGTATGAGGTCAGCTAGGTATTGTGACAGACCTTTCAGCACCTCAGGATTACTACTGCTGACAATTGCTGCTTTATATGGTTCAGGTTATAGATGTGTCTCCATATAATCTACAAAGGTCTTCACAGGCCAGCAGATCTCCCAGATGTTTTAGTTTAAAATAACAGTATAGCTCATAGGATAGTAGAAGCCTGACTTTTATGGAATGAAATCTTTCTCTGTTACCATCTTTATTTCTCTGTTAACCATCTCTGTTAGTTCTCTCTCCACATCAATACCAGAATTGCTTGTAGAGTACTTAGCATAATGGTTCATCTGCCCTGTTATTATCTCTAAGTGATCTTCAAGAAGTTTACTGTGAAAAACCCACAAGTTTGAGAATCCCTTAATTTGAACATTCAGTGGACAAGTATACATCAGTCACAGCAAGCAATTGTTCATTTCCTAGAACATATTTGCATTCTTTAGGATACATCTTCTGAAAAAAGAAAGACAATTATTATTTTAACCTATCACATACATTTTAATAATGTAGAAAATATTTTAATACTTAATTTAATAATTTTAAAATCTTAATTGATTAGAAGGAGAAATTTTTCATTATAACAAGAGCTGGTAAATGCAAGGAGACAGAAAAATTAACGGGGAACACAATTTCAATTGTATATACATAAATTGTAACATTCAATTTGATAGGTCAATTTGATGAGTGACCTGGGCATCTAGCTGTGTCCTCAGTATTATGGGCAGATCCAAAGTCTCACTGAAAACAGTCAGGAAAATATTTCCTTAAAAGAAAAAGTTGTAATGGGATGGGGGAAGGAAAAGCCATTGTGGTGTCCGAAAATCTAAGAAATTTAGAATCAGAGGAAGATTTCAAGTCTGCAGTTTCTAAGATCAAGCAAACAAAAAATAAATAAATAAATAAATAAAAAAGACAGCTTGAATCTGTACAGCAGGATTCAAAGACCAAAGAAATGAACGAAAGAAATGAGAAAGGAACGTTTAAGATCTATTCACCCCAATCGTGTCGTCTTAGTGTATCTTTTGAGTTTATTTATATTATGGTTTGTTCCCATCCTATATGTCTATAGAGATTCTCAGTCATCCAGGTCATGGTCAAGGTACATTTCCAAAAGGCAACTGGACTTTGTTTTTTCTTGAAGAAGTTTCGCTTCTCACTCAAGAAGCTTCTCCACCATTCAGTCAGAACAGAAGAAGTTTTTGGGATAAGAAGCCAAATGTCTTCAAGTAAAAACAAAGTCCAGCTGCCTTTTGAAAAAGCATCTTTGGGTTCCCATCCTATCTTCTACTTTGAGTAATAACATTATAGCCAAGCATAAAATTGCGCTAACAGTTTTCAGTTTCATTGTTTAGATACAGGAGTAGTCAACCTTGGCTCTTTTATGACTCGTGGACTTCAATTCCCAGAATTCCTGAGCCAGCTTAGCTGGCTCAGGAATTCTGGGAGTTGAAGTCCACAAGTCATAAAAGAGCCAAGGTTGACTACCCCTGGTTTAGAAAGTAGCAAGTCACTGGGGAAATGGAAATGATTATGCAAATAATCATGTTTAGGCCATCAATATATATATATTTGCAATGGTTTTCACTTCCTAAATTGTTACCTAATTCCCATACCTTCCTACTTCTTGGATTAGCTGCATGCAAGGAGGCTACACCCCCTCCAACCAATCAGATTAAATTATAGGGTGACGTCAGTTAAGAAAAAGAAGGGCCAATCATTCAACAGGGATGAATGAGTGGACATCTTTCATCCTGAGCAAGAGGAGTGAAAGAATCAAACACTCTTCCTCTCTTTCTCATGTTTCTATCAGAGATCTCAACTGGAAAGTTCCTTCTTCTTATTTCCCTTCTTCTTTTAATATGACAGGTAGAATTGCTAGTTTCTGCGTTCAAGCCACCGAAATGGATTTTGAAAAAAGTCTCAGTGCTTCGGTTTGTAATGCTAGCATTCTCAATAACTTCCCCTTCTTTTTTCAACAAAAGAAATCTGGGCATAATTGTGATGACCTTTGGATTAATCGCCTTCCCTCCTCTCTGTCATTCTAATAGAGAGCTTGGGGAGATGCGAGGACAGGTCATCTGGAAGCGATAGAATTTCTGCCTTTGCCTTTCCCCTTCAGGCACTAATGGGTTTTTGTCAGTCCCTTTCTACCCGGTGGATGACACATGCAGCTATTCCACTTAGTTGTCCATTAACTTCTTCAAGAGGTTACTTTGTTCTTGCTATAATACCCAAAGTTGAGTTCCAAGCTGCAGAGATTAAATTTCTACAAATCCTTTTGCTTATAAAGGTGCTGTTTCCAATTGTCAGGGATGTTTATTGGAGTGCAACCGTATCCAATAGTAATTAAAACAGGCTGTTTCAGCAAATGCAAAAGGTCAGGCTGGCCGGTGGATCAACAGACTTGTTTGGCTGTCAGGTTTCTTGGGGCATTGCTGCCTGATGGTTTGTTATTTTTTTTTCCTCCAAGTCTTCTATTTACCTAAGCAACAAGGGTGGAAAATCAGTGGGATCTCCAGCCACGGGATAGGTGGTTTGAAACCCAACGGCAACAATAAGGCTTTGTGTGTTGTTTCTTTAAGATCAAATAATGTGACTCCCACGTGGTTCACATAGAAGCGTTGAAGCAATTGCTTCATTTACCTTGAGGTTTGCAGGACCGAGGCATAAACAACTAGAAAGATGCCAATTTCATTGGATGAAAAAGAACACCTGTTGCTCGGGGTGAACTTTAAATCAGGCTGTGTGCCTTGGATAAATATTTTCCATTGAAATGCAGAAGAGCTGGCCTAGAGAGGAAAGTTAGTAGCATTCTCCAGCAAAGAAGTACGATTGAGACCGCTCGTTCAGTGATGGGATTCAGCCAGTTCGCACCAGTTCGGCAGAACCGGTAGCTAATTTTTTGTTGCCCAGGCCCAGAATGGACTTCCGGAAGTGGCATCCACACAGAGAACCGGTTGTTCACATATTTGAATCCCACCACCGCACTCGTTTCTCATCAAACATCTCAAGGTTTCTGTTTTTACTGTTTTGATACGTAGGTTTTTGTTTTTAGGCCGTATTTAGCTGCCCAGAATTATTTAATTAAGAGGGGTGGCCACATAAATAGTTCAGCAGGAAGAAATAGCACCGAAGCCCAGCTTTTGTTAGAGCACCAGTCAAGTAGCACAGGTCGTCCTCAACCTATGACTACAGTTGAGCCCAACATTTCTGTTGTTAAGCAAAAGAGTTGTTAAGTGAGTTTTGCCCCATTTTACGGCTTTTCTTGCCACAGTCATTAAGGGAATCACTGCAGTTGTTAGGTCAGCAACATGGATGTTAAGTGAATCTGGCTTCCCCTGTTGACTTTGCTGGTCAGAAAGTTTGATCCCATGACCCTGGGAGACACTGCTACCATCATAAATATGAGCCAGTTGCCAAGAGTCCAAATTTTGATCACCTGACCATGGAGCTGCTGCAATGGTTGTAAGCAGGGCTTTTTTTCTTATAGAACGCCCAGAACGGAGTTCCGGCACCTTTTTTGGATGGAACCTTGTAGGATAGGCAAGGCGGGTTGCATGATGTGGGTGAGTTCCGGCACCTTTTTTTTTTTTTTAGAAAAAAAGCACTGGTTGTAAGTCTGAAAAATGGTCCTGAATCACTTTTTTCAGTGCTGTTGTAACTTTGAACAGTCACTAAACGAATGGTTGTAAGTCAAGGACTACCTGTACTCACTTCCCTGGTTTCACTTAAGCCACAGTTTGGTTTCGAACTCCTCCTCCACTTCTCAGTGTTCCATAGGCAGTAAATACAGGAATAAAGAGACAAAAGATCAAAGAGGCCAAAAAAAACCTTCTTTCAACTATTGCCCCCTCCAGAGTCCATAAATTGGCCTCCATGTAACTATTTGCATTTCTTTGATAGAAGGCAAAGGTCTAAGTGTGGATAGAACAGGCAAATTGGCAGAGGAGGAGGAGGAGGAGGAGGAGACTTCCGGTTTGCCATCGCAGCTCTTGCGGATGCTTGGAGGCGAGCTCCGTCTTCAGCATCCGGTTTTATCCCACTGGGGGACCTGGAAAGGGTCAAAAGTCGCCCTGTAGGGGCGATGAGCAAGGAGAGGACTCCTGATCTGCAGAAGGGCAGCAGCCCTGCCACTTGATCTGGGGCAGCTCTCCGAACCGGTGGGGAAAAGACCGACCATAGAAATATGGCTCATCATTAAGCTGCTGACAGCAGAAGTCAAAACTACAACCAAGCACATTTAAAGCAACACAGATGAAACTGGGTGAGATCTGATCTTCTCTTTAAGACTTTAAATATTTTTCCTGCAAAAGCTGCCCAAAGTATTTCTCCCCCTATGAGGAGAGAGGGAAGGGAATTCCTACCCCATCCTCTAAGAACAGTGGTGACTACCCAGGGAAAATAGAGCAATTATAAGAACAACTTTAATTTAATTAGATGCATATACCTTTGAAATTTGGGGATTAAAAGTTTTCCTATTCTTATTGGAGATGTTGGTTTCTGTCTAAAAAGAAAAGAGATAAACCTCAACAAACTATTATTAAAATTCCGGACTTAAAAAGCTTTAAAGGCATTGGTGACATCCTAGGGCAAAGTATGGTACTACAACTTGTTATTGACTAAAAGAGACTTGGCTTGAAGCCCAAACTCTCTCAACCTTGACAGATACCACCTGTGAGAAGCCCAGCTGTAAAGAAGGAACTGCAGGGTAGTATATCTGTCCTGTTTGAACTATGAAGATAAACCTTTATTGATTTTCAGAGTTATATAGGAAAAAATTGTTATAAAATACCTACAACATGTGAAATAGATGTCACATACCTAGCTATAAAAAACAAAAAACTATTTTTAACATTTGATTTTAAAATCCTCAACTTAATACATTATCAAGGGAATATGGATGAAGATCAGGAAAAAACCTTTTTATATTGAAATCAATACACAAAACTATTCTCTCAGTGTGTAACAAAATGAGAGGCAACACAAAGGAACAAGATGCCAGTTTAGACATACAAACCCAAATTTTGTCTACAACCAAAGACCTAACAATGCAGAAAACAACAGGAGAAGTGGAACAACTAAATACTAAGACAAAGGACCAAACTGACCAACAGATTCAGCCAGCAGGGAAATTAAAAAAGAAAGTGACAACATTGAAAATGGAAAAAACGTTTTTCATAAATCAGAAAAAACTTGAGGAAAAGGAAGAACAGATTGAATGGAAGATAAACTCATCAGGACAATTGTAGGAAATTGGAGTAATAGGGAAGCGATTAAATGGATACAATGGGGCTAGTGGTTCCAAAAAACCTGTAATTAAATCGTCTTTTTTATTTCAAATAATACATATAATAATAGAGGGAGAACTGCTTGAGGAATCAAACTGACATGGAAGGTCAGTTGGCAAAGGAAAAAAGCCAGAGTAAGGCTGAAAGAAACTAGGGTTTAGATTTATTAGAAGGGATTCTGTGCTATTGATTAGAGGGTTGAATATGGTGGAACATAGATAATTTTTTTAGAAAATAAAGTAATATCATAATTGAATAGTAAGATGTGTAATAAGACAAATAGATTTTTGGTTTAATATGGTGAAAATAGATAATTTTTAGAAAATAGAATAAGATTATATGCAAATAGATAAGATGTGTATTTAGAATATTAGATTTTGTTATAAAAAGGGAGAAATGTAGAAGTTGAGATAAGGGAAACTCTGGTCACCTAAAGTTTGGAAATTATAACATACCAAATGTTAAGTTGAATATTGAGGGGAAATTAAAGCCTGGGAAAAAAGCAATAACAGGACATTGATGTATATAAGACTGAACACAAACACAATTAAGATATGTATAAGTTAAAAAATATTGACAAAAATGTAACAAAAGTGGTTTTACTTAGCTGATAACAATAAGAACTATATTAGTTCAATATGAGATAATAGATATTAAGGGGAAAAGAGAGGAAATATCCCATGATGTAACTTAAGATTTGTGCCAAAGATTTATGTATGTTATGGAATTATTGATTACCCAGTCACCACTTTGCTTTTTAAATGTTTAATTGTAAAATTAGAAAACTAATAAAATATTATAAAAAAGGAGGAGGAGGAGAAGGAAATGGTATGGTTTTATGATGACTAGGTCTTCCAATCACAGTGAATGCCCACTCATAAGTAACTCAGTTCCTGTATTCAGTACTCTTTGCCATTAGAACAAAACTCAACTATAGGTCAGGTCTTTATCTGAAATTGCGTAGGTTTTAAACCTAAAACAACATCTGTGACACAAATACATTCTTTCTACAAAAAGTGAAAACAGTTTACAAAAACCATTGCACCTATCCTTTTGAAATGCTGCAAGATTCTTAGTTAGAATCACCTAAACACACTCAGCTGAAAATAACCAAATTGGAATCAGAACTCCTGGACCAAATCTCTTAAAATATTCAATTTGACAAGCATTATTGCCAAATTCTTCTTGAAGCACATATGACACTCCCGTTTTAAATTGTCTTACCAAAAACAACAATAAAACCTTTAACCTTTTTAACATCACCTGGAATCTGTTACAAATTGCACTCATACAAGGAACTTGCCCAATTCAGTCAAAGATAAAATTATCTATATTCCAATCACCTGACCCTGAGAAGTAGAAGATTTTAGTCAGTGTTTCTTAATCTCAGGAACTTTAAGATTCATGGACTTCAACTACCAGAACCCCCAGCCAGCTGGCTGGCAAATTTTGAGAACTGAAGCAAGGCATCTTAAAGAAACACTGCTTTAAATCAATCTAAAGGAAAGCAATTTATTTTCCTAGTTGCCAAACTAGGATTTGAGCTAACTGTACATCTCCCTAATTTTCTACCTTATTTGGAATATTCTACACTGCCTCGCCTTCTTAAAGGCGCATCTACAAATAGCAATAGCAATAGCACTTAAGACTTACATACCACTTCACAGTGTTTTACAGCCCTCTCTAAGCAATTTACAGAGTCAGCAAATTGCCCCCAACAATCTGGGTCCTCATTTTACCCACCTTGGAAGGATGGAAGGCTGAATTAACTTTGAGCCCCTCAGGATCAAACTCCTAGCATTGGGCAGAGTTAGCTTGCAACACTGCATTCTAACCACCATGCCACCAGGATTCTTTATATGATCACAGAGGTCTTACCTATAGCTTACTTAGTCATGTTGATCTGGACTGATTATAAGGGGTTGCCAAAACAGGGGCCCCCAACCCCCGGCACGGGTCCACAGCATGCCAGCCACCAGGCTGCACAAACAAGCAAAGCCCCATCCGCAGGATGCAGGCAGTACGCAAAACCACACCCCCTCTGGTCCACAGAAAAACCTTTCTCCATGGCACTGGTCCCTGGTGCCCAAAAGTTTGGGGACCTCTGGCCTAGAAGGCAGTGGATAACAGAAATCTTTGCTTATTTTATTTGTACTCATACTCAGTAGATTTCAAATGCCTAATTTTACACTTAAAAGAAAAAAAAACTGATAAGACTATAATTCCATAAAAAAAATAAGATAGAGTAGGATTTGATTTCTTGAATGTAAAGGTTTAAGTTTCAAAATTATTTTTGTGTTTATCATTCAAACAATTGGATTTAATTGCATTATTATTTGACAAGTATCTAAAGAATAGGTAAATAGCGAACTTATAACTAAAATTACAGCCTATGTGGCAAATGTCTCTTTGACATAAGAATTATTGTTAAGTAAATGAGAAGCAATTAAAGTAATGGTTTAAATGTGAATTGGATTTTTAAAACTTGACACAGCTATATTTATTTTTCTCTAAATCCTGCTTCAGCATTTGGAGTGCAGCTCCAGGCATGCTATTCAAAACCAAATTCCAAAGGTTTTACTTAATTCATTGGCTCTCGTATTGAGTCAACATACTTTGGATTGTGCTTTGAATTATGGTTCCTGAAAGATATCTTGCATTGAACTTATAGACTCTTAATTCCAAATAAAAATTCAAACTAAAAATTCAAACTTTCACCATCCTGCTGAAAACATTAGTTTAGCACGTTTCTTTAGCTTCATTTGTATTCACTCATAACTAACTTTATATGATTCATATTTCCTTCATTGTTCAGTCCTATGATTTTGGATATTCCTCTCATATTCGGGTACCCCAAAAATGGTCCAGTCATACATTTTTCAGTATGAAATAAAAGATCTGAAACCAGTAAAACTTTCTCATCTTCATAGAAGTTGATTAAATGTTTTTGTTTCTGATTGTTACTCTTCAATTATTTGAGAGTTTCTTATAAATGTAGCAAACTGACAGGGTTCTGCATTGATCATTGTGTATTAAAGATGCTTATGTTCTTTTTGCTATATTTCCAATATTTGTTATCTATCAAAACATCAAGAATTGTCAGCTGGCTAAAAGAATTATCGTACAACATTAAAAGGAGAAATCTATACCACATTTGCAGCAATAGATTCTCAATATATGTTGCTTGTCAACATTTGAAATAAATCTTGTGCTGGTTTTTGTTTTGAAAAAAGGGTAAAGAAGATATTCAAGCAAGATAATCTAATTTTTAGAGTTTTCTTGCTTATAACATAATTATCCATGAGTTTTTTCCTTTTGTTTTTTTCATCAAAATTACATATTCTGAAGTTATACATATTCTTTCTATTTATACGTAGCTCTTTGTTCCTGTCTATTAACAAGTTTAACACAATAAAATAACGTAATGAAAATCAGTGCAGCAAAATGCGTAAACTAAAGAGCAAATCAAATCATATAAAAGGGACATTGTTCACTTATCCCAAATTCTAACTTGAAAATTGCTGAATTCTTGGTTTTGAGATATGGTTAATACAATTGGGGAGGATCGTATTAACGGCAATCACCATCAGCTAGAAAGAGCTCCTAGCTAGAGTGGGTCATATTTAGTTTAAAGGGTCAAAATGCAAAATGAATTACAAACAGGAAAAATAATAATACCTTGAAAGCATTAAAACAGTTCAGTTAACATTAATTTTAACTTGATTAACATTAAGGGAGTTGCATGCTATGAGATAAATTATTAAGATGGGCACTAGAAAATGAACTAAAGAAGGTGAGGAACAAAAAATAAAGGCAAGCATGGAGTAGATATTGTATCTATTATAGAATAATAAAGAATTATCTAGGAAATGGATATAGTATTAGAATATCTTTAACACCAATATATGTGCAACTGTATATAGCAGAGATGGATTTTTCTATGACATCCTGGTGTTCCACTAAATGTACAAAAAAAAAGCTAGTAGGATAGGACATGTAATACCATATATAGGAAGCTCAGTTAGCTGAAAACTAGAACCTTATGGTCTGTTAAAATGTACATCAGCTCTCAAAGTTTTATCTCCTGAAACACAATGCTTGTAAAATGCTCATAGAAACAACAAAGAGGGCTGATTATAATCAGTCTATGACTCAACCTGTAACTGGGAAGCATTTAGTCCTGGTTGAACTATACCTGTCTAAATTATCAGGTGTTGTAAAAGTAACAGGAAGATACAACTTTGTCGTTAAAGCTGTTAAAGTTTGCTGTTAAACAGGCTGCATGGGCAAGGCAAATCTACTTCGACATATCATGTGTACTTTCCCAAAAATATATATATTTTTAAAAAGCATCTGCCATTCTGAGTTGGCATTTTGCTTCTTGTAAATGCACGGGCATCCTTATCATGCCTTTTTCTTTGCCCTCCCTGTCTTCAACCACAAATCCCATTGGATCTGACGGAACTCATGTGCCAATGTTACCCCAAATGTGATGTTATCATACAACTATTTGTAAGACAGAATTAAATGGCAACATACGCAAAAGATGCCAGTAGGTTAATTTATTTTATTTATTTATTATTTAAATTTATATACTGCCCTATCTCCCTTACGGGACTCAGGGCAGGGAACAGGCAATAATAAAAATCACAATAAATATTGAATAAAAAGCCTGCTCTAAAATACCCCATATAAAACCCCTAGCAAAGCCCAATCAAAACTACGCCAGGCCGGCCGCATGGAATAGATGGGTTTTCAAGGCTCGGCGGAAGAGGTGCAGGTCCGTAGTTGTACGTAGGTTGGGGGGTAGGTCATTCCAGAGGGCAGGAGCTGCCACAGAGAAGGCTCTCCCCCTGGGGGTCGCCAGCCGGCATTGACTGGCCGACGGCACCCTAAGGAGGCCCTCTCTGTGGGAGCAGACTGGTCGAAGGGAGATATTTGGTAGGAGGCGGTCTTGCAAATACCTAGGTCCATTGCCATGGAGCGCTTTAAAAGTCGTTACTAACACCTTGAAGCGCACCCGGAAGGCCACCGGCAGCCAGTACAGCTCGCGCAGGAGAGGTGTTACATGGGAGTATCTAGAGGATATGGACTTCACCAATAATTGCGAGTATCTAGAGGATATGGACTTCATCAATAATTTTGCAAAGTATTTCCTTGAAATCCTGGCTAAGTATGTGTTTTCAAAATCAAGCCATCAACATTAGAATTCATTCTTCATGGCAACCTAATGTATCACTTAATGAAATGCATATATTAGTCTTATTTACTAAATGTCAATAAATATTAAGAATTGGGGTGTCCAGAAGGAGGTTAAAAAGGACAAGATGATCAGCATATCATCTATAATAAAAATGGGGCGAGTCTCTCACCATCTTGATTTCTGCTTTCTCTTGCAGATAATCCTGCTAGTAACTCTTCTTCCAATTTTTTGTTTGTGCTAGACATAAGCTTATTTTTGACTATGGTTGTGCTGTATTATTTTGAATCTTCCTCTACTCTTTATTGACAATCTCTATAATTTCATATCTTTAAGGGGGGAAATTAAGCCAAATGCAACACCTTTTTGTATGGCCAATTATATCTTCATAAAATGCAGCAAATACACAATGCTTTATTGAACATCTGTGTTGGTTATCCTGTGGGGATTTTAATAAAGGACCAAATAGCATATTGATGTTAATTTTACAATACCGGGACTTTAAATAAAAAAAATCCAAAATAAATAGCATCTATTAAACTGATCATAGTGTTGTAACTCAAATTGTGTTTATTATGCTAATGGAACATGAAATTAAGAAAAAGACCTTTATGCCAGTGGAATTAATTAATGAGCTTTATGAAGGCATTGGGATGTAATTTATTTCTAGATAAGTAAGTCTAATTTGCAGTTCCATGGGTCTTTGCAATGCTGATTGTAATAGTTATTCCTGCAGATGTGCTGCTCACAGCATGCCTTTCCATTAGAACTGAACACCTCATTATATAAACTGTACCTAATTAAACATAATACAGTGGTGACTTGTTAAACTGGCCTTTTTAAGTCAGCAGCTGCTTAAGCTAATAATACTGTACTCAAGATTTATTCATCTACCATATAATACCAATATTAAAATATACAGCCCAAGGGATTGATATGTAATTTACTGCAATGCAACAGGTATGCTTCAGATTTACTGATAAGAGATCAAGGCTTATGATTCCATAAAATTGACTTAAACTGAAGTCCCCTTGTTCTTCTTCATTATCATTAATATGTTTTAATTGTTTTTATCTGCAGGCAATCCCAAGTTATTATAACTGTAAAGGAGTCTGGCGATCTGTTTGTCATGGCATATTTTAGTCTAGCCTTCCTTAACTCTAGAAGTATTTATGAGAGCTGACGGCCAATACATTCTAGAAGGTGCCAATTTGGGAATAGACGATTTTAGTCAATGCTACCAAAACTATGTTTGCAGAAAGGATCCATGCAAAATGGGGCAGGCTTTGAGTCCATGGATGTGCCATCATATTCACTATTTTTATCCCTTTCCTGCAGAGACCCCTGAAAACTACTTTGGTAGACAGAACTAACAAAGGGTTTATGTCAAACATCCAGCTAAGTTAATTATACCAAATATGTATTGTTAATAGAACTAAAAAGGTCATATGGAATACCCTTCCTCCTAAGATTCAAGAGCTCTTGAAGAATTGGTTCTTCTCACAAGAGTTGGGGTAGTCTGAGGCTGGAGCCTAGCAAAATGGAAATTTGGTGTGTGGGTTAGTGTTGCCTGAGAGCACCAAAATGTTTGCTAAGGTTGTTTGGTTTTTTTTAAAAAAAAAATGTGTGCATTAATTAATACTAGGCCAACAATCAAGTAAATAATACCCCAATCAAGGAACTACCAAATTAAAGCAAACAAGCTAGCTAACAATAAACAACAAACCAAGGAAATTTAGAAACCTCTAGTCTAGGTTACCACTGTCTACTTCTCCTGTCCAGGAGCTAAATATCCTTCTATAAATTTCAGATTAGCAGTCACCTATAGGATTTCTTTCTTCTAGGGCAGTGTTTCTCAACCTTGGCAACTTTAAGAGCGGTGGACTTCAACTCCCAGAATTCTCCAGCCAGCAAGGTGTTTCTCCATCCTTCCTGGTTGGGGAATTCTGGGAGTTGAAGTCCACACATCTTAAAGTTGCCAAGCTTCAGAACCACTAATTTAAACATTCAGCTTCAGAAGATGAAAGTAATGAGGTTTTTAAGGGAAATTTTAATTATTAGGCCATTACAAATATTTCCTTTTAATCTGGTTTTAAATTGATATTTATTGTAATATGGGTTTTATAAGGCTGTCAGCCGCCCTGAGTCCGGTAAGGAGAAGGGCGGGGTACAAATCAAATAAATAATAATAATAATAATAATAATAATAATAATAATAATAATAATAATAATAACTATGGAACAGAATGACTAGTAAGTCTAATGACTAAATGATATATCATTACATAATAGTATATTAATATCATTTCAATATATATATCCCCCTTTCAGATAGGGAATGCTAAACTATAAATGAGTAGCTGTCTGTCAGATTTCAGCAGGTTTTTCCCTTACCTCTGAACAAATGCAACTTCTACAATCCCATCCTCCAGTTGTTTAGAATTAAGGAGCAACAGATCCAGCAAACTACAGTGAATGATGAAGAACCAAACTACTTTTTTCTCCAATCTCTCTGAAATTCTCTTTTTTTTCCCCTATATTTTTTCCTAATCTCAATGGCGTAAGAGAAGCAGAGAAAACTAGCCAATTGCAAAAGCAGTGCGTCTTCATTTAGCATTGCAGATTTCAAAGCTAAAAAATGTATATCACAATTGCCTTTAATACTCTCTCTCTCTCTCTCTCTCTCTCTCTCTCTCTCTCTCTCTCTCTCTCTCTCTCTCTCTCTCCAAAGAAAGCTATGTGGCTCACAATTAATTTTACAATGAGAAAAATACTGAAGTTAATACACTTAAACCAGTTCTGTTATAATTATCCCATAGGCTTAGGTATGAGAAGAATCTATAATGAATGAATGAAGACAGATTTTTTTTTTAAATCAGGACAATTAGAAAACCAGGTTTTGTCTTGACTCTGAAAGTATGGTTCTCTGAGTTGAATCAGACCAATTGGAAAGTTGTAGATGGGAAGGATTCATTTTTATGCTGTCAAGACCACAAAAGTTGGCATTCTGTAACAATTGGCGATATCAAACCACAGATTCATAGCTATTTTCGCCAACAAACCACGAATACAAGCAGAGCCTCCACTTAAGTTTTACATTCTCTACCCTTGTGCACTCCAGCTGAACTTAAGCATATCCCATATATTTGGGAGATGCTAGGTAGGGGAAAAGCTTCTGTACATAATAAAGGGTTTCCAGATACCAAAAAAGCTCTTTCATGCGTTCTCAATAGGGAGGATAGTGATGAAGCCTTTTGACAGTTTGTCTGACTTAAAAAAAGAAAGTCTTACATCTTGTATTTTCACAGCTGTGACAATTTAACCACCACCCCCTTTTTTTTAAAAAAAAAGCTTTCATTCAGATAATGACCCCTGTCAGTTTCATAATCTCTTGTCTTCCTAATATCTGAGGCAAGATATCTTTGGGGCTTCTTGGCAGAAACGGTCTGACATTCGGCTTTAAGTGCTGAAAGCTTTACATCACTCAAAATTGAGCATCTCCAGCAGGTTAAGTACATGATAATTTACGTGCAGTTAGTGTGCCTGCACGTCTAATTCTACTTTCCTAATCTGAGAGTGGTCCAGGGTTTAAGGCAGGGATCTTCAAACTTGGCCCTTTTATGACTTGTGGACTTCAACTCCCAGAATTCCTCAGCCAGGCACGCTGGCTGAGGAATTCTGAGAGTTGAAGTCCACAAGTCATAAAAGGGCCAAGTTTGAAGACCCCTGGTTTAAGATATCCCAGCAACACTGGGGAGTCCTGGGTTTTAATCTCTAATCTTAGTCTAAACCATATCTAGATGTAGCTATCTGTGGGACTTTGGGCCAGCCACTTACTCAAATGTCAACTTACTAAATAGGGTTGTTTTTGTGGGGGAAAATGAGAGGATGGAACATCAGGTACCCCACCTGGGAATATAAATCTCATAAAGAGAGTTTTCAAACTATGTACAATTTCAGATAACCTGTAGTACATCGAGTCAGATTATCAATGCAGGGTGACCAGCTTCTCTGCAAGGCAACATAAACAGGATACTAATCTTTGTCAACCTTTCAGTACAACCCCCTCACAAACAAAAATCCACTCTTATCGCATGTTATCATCTTGCCTCCAAAGTCCCCAAACAAAGGGGAATTGCCCATCTATTTTTGATCCATTGGAGAAACTTCTGGGAATGCAGCTAAGAACATTCTAGTTGTAAGGCTGAAGGATTGGTTTTACATCTCCATATCAAAAGAAATGAAATACCTATTTTTAAAGTTTGGTTGTGGAAATGTTTCAGTCTTTCAGCATAGTAAACAAGAAAAGTTTTCTTCAGGTGAACGGAAATAAAGAATGGTTGGAACGTTATGATAATTTTTTTTTTTAAAAAAGTTAAAAATTGTGAATAGAACCTGGTATCATTTAATTGCTGTTTAAAAAAAGAGAGGAGAATACACTGTGTATGTATGTGTTTTATGTTTTGTTTTGTTTTGTTGGTTTAAAAAATAAAAAATTGAAAAAAAAAGAACCTGGTATCATAAATGGGCAATAAATGATTTCCTACTTCAATCCAGTTAGTAATAATATTTTTCCTGGCCCTCTGGCTCATGTCCATATCACCTGGAATCCACCAGACTCCTACAAAGCTAAATGGGTGTATTAAGCTTACAGAGGCTGTTCTAAAAATAAAGACTGAGGATTTCCATTCAATTCAGCTGATCTTGTTTTGTACAAAAACAAGATGCAACTCAAGATCCCTCAAAACTGCCCACCGTGTAGTCCAGGGGTTCCCAACCGGGGGGTGAAAGACGATATTCCAGGGGGTGCGAAAACCTAGGTTTAGACGTTTCAAAATTATAGTGTATATGCATAATTCGTTTTGAACTTTTGTAAGGGGTGCAAGAATATATCAGAAGCATTCTAGGGGTGCGAGGTATAGAAAAGGTTGGGAACCACTGAATTAGACGTAGACTTATTGTAGTCGATCAATATTACTTCTTCGTAACATCTAAGAATGGCTCAAGCAGCAAAGGAGGTTCACCAAAACAAAGGACCTACAAATCATTTTGCAATTATGGTAGTGGAACTCTGGAGTCGTGTTTCTCAACCTTAGCAACTTTAAGATCTGTGGACTTCAACTCCCAGAATTCCCCATTTTAGCTGTGGAATTCTGGGACTTGAAGTCCACATATCTTAAAGTTGCCAAGGTTGAAAAATGTTTTAGAAGAAAAGGTCTTCCTGGAGGTTTGGCTCTAGTGGGAACAACATGTAGAAGCATGATCAGGGAGTTCTTTGCTCACCTTTGACTGGTGTCCCAACAATGGATCTACCAGGATAGGGATGCCTTGGCAATAGAATCCCATATCCTTGCCAAGTATTCTTGAAGAAAAGGCTTTCTAAAGATATTATCCCCTCTCGAGGGAAAGGCGTGTGTGCCAATGATATGCTTCCCTGTAGCTATCCTGCATTGTAAAAGAACCTGTCTATCATGATATGGAACACCTGAATCTCCCAATATTTTAGAAACTTCTTAAAACTTGGCTTTCCATCAAACATTTTGGAACTAATGATGGGCTGGCTACCTTGTAGATAGTTAACTAGTTATCGATTACTCCTGGTTTTATAATCTGGGAGGGGGTTGTTGTAAACCGCCTTCAATTCATGGAAGGGTGTATAATAAACAACTAAAATGATACTGTATCCAAGCTTAAAAACTCAAATGATAACTAGATCACAGGTGTTAAACTCGCAGACGTCACGACATATCACGACTTTTTTCCCGGCAATGGGGTGGGCGTGGTTTTGGTGTGACGCATCCGGCCCATGGGCCCAGCAGTTTGACACTCCTGTGCCTAGATCAGGGGTAGGCAACCTTGGCTCTTTTATGGCTGGCTCAGGAATTCTGGGAGTTGAAGTCCACGAGTCATAAAAGAGCCAAGGTTGCCTACCCCTGGCCTAGATGATAGCAAAAATATATAGTAAATTCACTGCTTCCATCTTGTGGTCATACCGAGTTTTGCAGCTGATAGCTGATAGATGAAGGGCCTCTTACCAGAAGCCTAAAGAGAGATCTCTTAAGAATTCACCATGGGTTCCTCCGAAAGTCCAGTAGGAGAGGGGGTCAAAAACTATATTTGTAGAAAGATTTCTTAGACCTATTCACGAAATGCAGCTCTTGGTTTATTTTTATCTCTTGCGACAAAGAAATGCAAATCTGTTTTAAATAATGCCAGGAAACTTAAAACATCCATTTGCAAATAAGTAATTGCAAAAAAAGGCAGTAGTTTTCAAAAGCTGTGCTGAATAGCAGTCCTGATTAGTATTTTTAATTAAAGTACTCTGGATACAGATTAATTTTCTACGCTCAAAGTTTATTGTTTTGCTGCCTTCCAAAAGGGAAATATGCACACTCCGATAAATGGATTGAGAGGTTTTCAGATTCTCTGACTTCTCTGCAAATTCAATAGTTATTTCCAAATCCTCAGCTGGAAATATGATTTTTGCAATTTATTGCAGGTAGTTATTACTTAACAAGAATAATTGGGATCAGATTTTCCATCACTAAGGGATGCGGTCATGAAAGGTGATGTCATGTGCCTGTACTGCTTAATGACAAATTTTAGCACTTCTAGCTGCTGTTGATAAGCAAATCTCACAACGTCATTCAGTGCAACATCACATGGTCACTGTTTGGGCCCTCCTGCTAGCTTCACCACTGTCTTTGTTCATAGGACCAGAAAAGAAGGCCGCATATGGCAATCACATGTCTCTGGCACACTGCAACGTAAAAATTGTGAGTTGGTTGCCAAACACCTGTATCGTGATCCCGTGACCCTGGGGACACATCCACCATCACAAATACAAGGACTGGTTGTTCAGTACCAGTGTCTTCACAGGGTCAAACAGTCATTGAACAAATGATCATTAAGTGAGGACCGCTTGTACAGTTAAACAAACCCCCCGAATGAATTCTCACAGAAAATATTTCTATAATAACAATAAAAAAAAAAAATCTTTTTCCAGTGGTGAGGAAAAGGACTACTATCAGAAAGGACTACTGACTACTAATCAGAAAGGACTACTATCGGTCAAAGCACTGATCCTGTATCTCATTGCTACTTATACCTGTTCTTCAGGTTCAGACAAGACAAGAAGCAAAGGATGGAAACTATTCAAGGAGAGACCCAACCTAGAACTATGGAGGAATTTCCTGACAGAACAATTAATCAGTGGAGTGGCTTGCTTCAGAAGTTGTGGGTGCTCCAACACTGGAGGTTTTAAGAAGAGACTGGACAACCATTTGTCTTAAATGATATAGGGTCCGCTGCTTGGCCAAGGGTTGGACTGGAAGCTCTCTGAGGTCACTTCCAGCCCTGTTACTCTGTTATTCTGCAAAACAGCTCTAACAAGGGGGAAAAGAGATAAAGAAAAAAAAAACTTTAGCTGTTTAATATATAAAAAAACATTAGTAATCAAAAGTATACCAGGGGTATCTTTGCAGATACCATTTGGGAACCTGCTATTTCTATAAGGAATCCACATTTCAAAGAAATACGTAAGTAGCACTTAACACCAAGAATGCTACCTTATGCTAGTACAACTTTGTTGGAGTAGGTAGCAAGAATGAAGCGTTGGTACTCATGTAATGGTCTGGTTTCTGGGAAGGGTACTATTAGCCTATAGATCTGGAGAAATAAAATGTCAGATAGAATAATCATTAACTGTTCAGAATAATTTTGATGCAATATCAGAGAATTCAAAAGAAAGGAGGAGTCCAATTTCTTACTCAGTGTGAGAATCCAAATGAAAATATTGCTGACAGATGGCAATCTAACCGACACCCTTCTAAGTAATTGATTCTACTCTAAAATTGCTTTTATAATTAGGACGCTTCTTCTAATGTTTAATTGGAATCTGCCTCCTTCTAAGTTACATCTATTATTCCATATCCTGTATTCTGGAACAACTGAGAACACAACTTGACCTGGGTGACTTTCTTAAGTTATTTGAAAAGGTTTACATATCATCCTTTCTTTCTCAAGGCTAGAAATCCAGAGTTTTCATTCTCTCTTCATAAAACCCAGTTTCTTACCCTAATCTTCATTGCCTTTCAGCTTCTTGAAAAGTGATATCTATAGTAGGACTCAATACTCCAGGGATGGGATGTGGAATCTAACTTACACCAAATAAAGTAGAACATTAAACTCTTTTCTAAAAAAAAATTAAACTTCTTTTGATTAAAAAAAAATTAAACTTCTGTTGATAAAACCAAGAAAAAATGTTGCTGTTTTATGGTCACATCACTCTGCTAATTTATATCAACTTCTGAGAGGTCCTTGATGCTCTTTGAGCTTGGTTGTTTTCTTGCAGATGTTTCATTACTCAAACTAGGTAACATCATCATTGCTACTGTAGCACTGGTCTAGTCTAGCTAGGACTCACACAGATGATGTTACCTAGTTGGGTAATGAAACATCTGCAGGAAAACAACCAAGCTCAGAAAGAACCAAGGACCCCTCATTTCAACCCTGAGCTACAAATATTCTCTTTTATTTATACCAACTTCTATTCCAAAATCATCTTCACATGCATAATTACCATATTAGGATCCCACCATCCTATACCTAGCCTTTGAATTTGTTCATTTACTTGACGTATTTTGAATTTGTTTCTGTTAAATTTATTTCTGTTATTTTCAGGCCCTTTTCTCACTACTGAAGATGTTCTGCATTTTATGTTTATAAAATATCATCTGCAAATCTGATACTCATTTCCTTCAACATTTTATTCAAGTCAGTAGTAAGAATATGGAAGACTGGGCCTAAACTGAACTTTGTGGCAACTTGATGTCTCTTCCAATTTGATGAGGAATCACTGATAAGCATTCTTTGAGTGTGTGTCATGAGCGGTCTGTGCATCTTCTAAATTGTCATTACAACCAACCCACAATTAACAAGATTGTACATCACCTTGTCCTCAGTGGTTTTGTCACATGCTTGTTGAAATCAAGATATATTGCATCTACAGCATTCCCAAAATCTTCCAAGGAAATCACCCAATTCAGTAATGAGATAGGATCAGTCTGACAAGATTTGTTTCTGATGAATCCATGGTGATTTCTAATAATTACTCCATTATTTTCAGATTGATTTCTTTATGATCTGCTCTAGAATCCAAAACATTTATCTCATAATGACTGGTCTATAATTCCTTAAATTCCCTAGATACCATTTATCTTCCTCCACCCATTTGGCAGTTCACCTATTCTCCAGAATTTCTTTTTTTAAAAAAAACACCATAAATCTTCAGCCATCAGCAAGTTTCTAGTGTACCCAGAGGGTGCAATTAATCTGCCTCTGAAAGTTTAAAATGTCTTCGAAGTAAATAGATCCCCCTTTATTAAGTTTCTGTCAATCTCAAATTCCAGCTCTGCTCTTTCAATTAAAAATTATACCTAGTGTAAAAACTATCTTCCACAACAGGGGTGAATAACTCTGCCTTTTCATCATTATCTGTTATTATTTTGCTAAAAAGCGGTAGAATTTTCTTTTCTCTTATTTGAATATATCTAAAGAAATTATCCTTATTGTTTCTTCACATCTTCTACAAATCACTTATCATTTTGAATGTTGTAGTTGCCATCTGTACCGTACTGGGCTATCTGAATATATCTTCCTTGGTAACCTTTATATTTTTCCATTTCTCTATTTATGAGGAATATTGTATGTATTTTATTGTCGAATCTTCACTAAGCTTTATGTGTAATGATACTGATGATTTCTGCTGTCTGCAATTTTCTTTTTTCATTCGAATTGTTTGCAAGTGTGCTTTTATTATCTCTTTTGTTAAAAAAAATATCTCATTTATCTTGGATTCTTGTTAGTTTTCTTCTGCCACCAAAACATATTTATCATTTCTTCTTCTTCTTCTTCTTCTTCTTCTTCTTCTTCTTCTTCTTCTTCTTCTTCTTCTTCTTCTTCTTCTTCTTCTTCTTCTTCTTCTTCTTCTTCTTCTTCTTCTTCTTCTTCTTCTTCTTCTTCTTCTTCTTCTTCTTCTTCTTCTTCTTCTTCTTCTTCTTCGCTTTTGAATCAGACTTGACTCCTGGCAACTGCTTGGACAATTCACTGAAGTTTTCTTGGCAAGATTTCAGAAGTGTTTTGCCATTGCCTCCTTCCCAGGGCTGAAACAGAGTGACCACCCTAGCCTGCACCTAAAGCAGGATCATAACTCACAGTTTCATATTTTCTAGCCTGTTGCTTAATCGCTAGACCTTTAGGATTATAAAAAAACATCTTCTACAAAGACTGGGTAGCACTCCTGTTAGTAGTTCAGAATTGGAAAATGCCCTCCTGGCAGATATATGGGGTATATTTGGGGTGTAAAAGCACTTGCAAGAAAGTTAACCGGAGCTGTGGAGATAGAGGTATAACCAAGATGGATGTATTTCAACTTATACGATACATTTTAATTTCCTCTTCTCAATAAAAACAATTCCTTGTATTCTACCTGGTACCCTCCAAGTGCATTAGATGAAGTTCAAAGATATGCTCAATCGGATCTGTTATGATCAAATGAGTATCAGATATCCCAAGTGCATTCCCTCGCAAACAAGTAAAGTAGAAACAATTTCTTTTACTTTGTAGGTTCTAGACCAACAGCAGATTTTTCCAACATTAGCCATCTCAGATTTATATATCAGAAAAGTAGTGGCAGTGGTGGGATTCAGCTAATTTTTTGTTGCCCAGGCCCAGAATGGACTTCCGGAAGCGGCATCCACACAGAGAACCAGTTGTTCACATATTTGAATCCTACCACTGGGTTGTGGTTTTGTGTTGTTGTTTTTCATTTGTTTGCTTTCAAGAAATCTGTCCATTTGGTGCATTCTAGATGGACAGCTTTTAGGGCTATCGGTCAAAAGGCATATATATATGACTGTTCAGTTCTCCTGGGCTAAATAGTGATCTTCATCTAATGGCACAATTTCATTACTCAAATAACCCTCTACATGTTTAAATCAGAGTCCTAATTTATAGCATTGTGATGCCTTGAGATTCCAAGTGAGATAACTTGTTAACTTTCATAAGTAAAACCTTTTGGTACTCTTCATTTGATGAGGATAATTGGAATTTCACTGTTGTCTAATTAACTTTAATGGAATCTATTCATAGCTCCAATATTGCTTCCACTGAAATCAAAGACAAAATCACCAGTGTGTTCAGTGGGAACAGGATTGGGCCCCTGGTGTGCATATCAAAGAAAGCAGGCATCCTTACCTTAATATTTTCTGAATACATCCTTTTGATTGCTCTGGGGAGATAAGACACCTGATAAATATAATAGATGAAAGCCTATTATCTATACCATCTGTATTATAAGACATAAACAATCTCTGTAGTTTACATGTGTGTGTGTGTGTGTGTGTGTGTGTGTGTGTGTGTGTGTGTGTGTTTACACAAAGTACTGTACCCTTCTGAAAAAGTTGGTCTGGTTACTAAAGGACAAGTTTTTAAGTATGATGCCAATGCAATTTTCAACAATACACATTTTAACAATATTTTTCATGCCTTGGCAGATTAGATATATATCTACAGAGCAAAATATAAATATAGTGCCAGGGTTTTATCTTATCCTTTCTCGGGTGCTATCTGTAAAGTAAGTTATTCAATACGGTTTTCTAAATAAACATGAATCTCTGAGGCTGAGTCCTTAGAATTTTTGAAAAGACAAGCAATTAATTGAACCTTTTTTTTTTCTCCTTGCGCCTGGAACATTTTGAATGAACATAATGTGCCAGCTATCAGCACAGGTTAACTGGCTGCATGTATTCGCAATGTACATTATTCAATTTCACTTTTTTTTTTTCAGAAAACTCAGTGTTTCCCTTACAGGTAGTAAAAAAATATGTAGAATGTTCAGAGTGAGGATGTTAATATACATTGGGACTACTGAAATCTGCCTCAAATGTGCCAAAAGATACTGATGGGAAAAAATGAACTGGTGTTTGCTACCATAGATAGATTTGGTGCTTTGGTGCTTTCAAATACAGGCAACTCTTACGATGACTTAGTATCATTTGTCAAATGACAACAGCTGTAGGGCTGACTTCTTTCATGTAATCATTTGCTTTCCTCACTATTTGCCATATTCTATCCCTAGAAGTTGTTTTGGCTTGTCTACCTGGCTGGCTTAAGGATATCTTAAATTTTTAAGTTAATTTTTTTTTTTAGGCCTCAGTAGGTGGCAAACATCTGGACAACAATGTTTGGGCTTGCACGAGGATAACAGCAAGTGCTAACAACACCTTCAATTTAATTTAGTATCTTATGAGAAGAGAGATAATTGATAAAATAAATGCTCAACCCTTGTTCCCTATTCTTCTATGTGTTATTTCATTCTAGTGAGCAAATCTTTGATAGCAATTCTAGTGGACGTTTGAGGGGCAGAAAAGATTTTGGACTTAAACTATATGGAAAACTTTTTTTTATTATGCCTTTTTAAAATTAAAAACAATTAAATAAATTTACATTTTTTCAAATGCTGATGATACAGAGTTTATTGATTTTGTTATTATTATCCATCATAGAATATCTTTCATAACTAAGACCCCAAAGACCATTTTTGTTTAGAAACTCTATCTCTCCATATACTGTATATATACACATATACATTTATATTTACATATACATATACATACACAATATATATATACCTACATACACTCCCAAATATCTTCAAACAATTTTTTTAAAATTTTCATTCTAATTTTATTTAAACAAACGAATCTCAAAATCTAGACCTTTTCTTCAGATAAACCTTTTATTTTCCAATCATGATAGCTGTTTATATTAGGTACTATTTTGTATGTAATTGTGTTACATTTCAGCATCTCTAAATTAATTCACATTAATCTAGTTACCCAAATTACATTTGAAAATTTATTTTAATGTGACAGCATGGCTAATTTATTCCTTTGTTACTCTGTTCCTCTGTCTCCAGGGCAATGCAACTGCATAGCTTCTCTGTCTACTACAGTCTGAGGTCTCAAGTACATTGCATTATTATTGTAAATCATCTAGATAGCATTTTAGTCTGTAGAATGCTTTAGTCTCTCTCTCTCTCTCTCTCTCTTTCTCTCTCGTCCTCACAGCAATCTTTTGTACTGTTTACTTTCCCCTTTTAAGAAGATATTTTGAGAAGGCAAATCTAGTCATGAGTTATGCTTGAATAAGGTACCCGTAAGAGGGACAGAACTGCAGTCCATTAGCTATGTTCAAATGTCCTCAGTCTTAGATAAGTGAGAAGATGCAGAGGAGAGTCTATTAGATGTGTAAGAATGCAAGAAAAAGCCTTGCATCAGGGCTCCCAGGAATCAAACATTGAAACAAACATAACACCACTATGACTACATGGTTGTCTTCTCATTTAAGGTATCCCCGAACTAAGGAACTACCTAAGTGTTTCGTGAATGAGGATTTGTAACTGGCCTGCTAACAGTTATGTTATTATTATTTATTAAATTTATATGCTGCCCACTATCATGTGACTCT
>NW_015387473.1:25032-28020 GCF_001527695.2 Protobothrops mucrosquamatus | reverse complement strand
TTGCATCAGGGCTCCCAGGAATCAAACATTGAAACAAACATAACACCACTATGACTACATGGTTGTCTTCTCATTTAAGGTATCCCCGAACTAAGGAACTACCTAAGTGTTTCGTGAATGAGGATTTGTAACTGGCCTGCTAACAGTTATGTTATTATTATTTATTAAATTTATATGCTGCCCACTATCATGTGACTCTGGACTCTATTATTTCTGTTCCTTTGGAATAAATTGTATTCTTCACTTATTCTGTTCCAACCATGAAGACTTAGCCCACCAGATTTTTGTTATAGTTCGTAAATCATAGTTGCTTTTTATGTTAAGAAATCATGTTCACCTTGCTTATTTCCCATATCTTGGGCAACAAAAACATGAACTTTATAGTCAATTTTCCTTTGAAGTTTCTAATGAATGATTTAATAGCTTCATTACTAGTGGATAAATTTTTATATGAAGTTCTTGGGTTTTTTTTGTCTCCAACCTAGAGAAAATATTTTTAAAGTTATTATATCTCTTCTTTCTGGTTATTACTCTCTTCTGCTTCTGCTTCCTTTGTTTGATACTCTTTCTTATGGACAATAGCTTCCTCTGTTTTATTTGATCTGATGATTCTTCATCCTCTTTCATAAGCTGAGGTGCACCACTTTTTGTCCAATCCACCAACTTCTTCTACAAGCTTGTATTTGCTGAAGATACACATCACTTCATTTCCAGAAAGGAACACAGACATTATTTTTTTAGATGTTTTATTTATATTAACAACCCAATCTTTAAAAAGAATACAGATACAAGCTAAAAGAATTTAGAATAGAACAGAATACAGCTGGAAGGGACCTTGGAGGTCTTCTAGTACAGCCCCCTGCTCAAGCAGGATACCCTATACAAGTAGCTGTCCAGTCTCTTCTTAAAAACCTCCAGTGAAGCACCCACAACTTCTGAAGGCAAACTGTTCCACTGGTTAATTGTCCTCACTGTTTCTCCTTAATTCCAGGTTGCTTCTCTCTTTGATCAGTTTGCATCCATTGTTTTTTGTCCTGCCCTCTGGTGCTTTGGAAAATAAGTTGACCAAAATTTAGAAAGGAATTTCCATATATATATACACATATATAGAAACATACATATATACCAATGGTGGCGAATCTTTGGCACGTATGCCAGAGGCAGCACTAAGAGCCCTCTCTGTGGGCACGCACGCCGTCGCCCCAGCCCCGCCTCCCCCTGCACCTCCCTCATCAGCAGCCCCCCCAAAGGAGAGTTGCCCAGGGCGTGGCCCATGCAGAACAGCGTAGCCAAGGACATGGCAGCCGGGAAAAGACTCCGCCCTCATGCCCTGTCGCACGATGATGCTGCGGGGCGCAGGTGGAGGGCGTGGCTGCCATGGTGCTGCTGGGCCACCTGGGCGATCTGCGGTGGGCCGTGGAGGCAGTGGGTGGCCCTGCAGGTGGGGGGCGGGACGGTTTTTTCTCTAAAAGGTTCGCCATCACTGATATATACATACACACACACACACACACACACACACACACATATATATATATATATTACTATGGTAGATATTTTGTGATATCTTACAGTAATATTTTGCACTATTCAAGTGATAGTAATGGATTCATTAATAGGCCAATGACTATTGAACAGTATAAAATATAAGGTAGATATTTTTTTTCAGTCAGAAACACAAAAGTGCCAAAAACACTCCACAGCAATATCACCTACCTTTCTCTGAAAAATGTTTCAGAGGAACACACTTTTGCTTGCCTCTTCGCTAGTTCATCACCAAGAAAAGGCCACTTTCCCTTCAGACTGATCTGCTAGAGGCCCTGAGTTAAGCTTTCACAATTTATTTGTTTTTTCTGTTCTGTAACAGAATGTTTTATTAGACATGCTGCTTTGCTTGAGTAATTGGGTTTGGATTTGATTGGTTCTAAACTTTATTTTATGGTAGCCCTTGGCTTCTTTCAGATGTCATTTAAAACATATTCATGACATTGGAAATGTCTTATATTGAGTTAGATGTTTCCATACAAAATATTTTTATTAAATATTTTACTCCATCTGATTGGCTTCTGAGTAAACATGCTGTGAGTGAAGTTGTCTAACCACAGCCCTAGAAAGGAGGAAGGACCGTAGTGGCGCGGTGGTTAGAATGCAGCATTGCCAGCTAATTCTGCCAGCAGTTCGATTCACACCGGCTCAAGGTTGACTCAGTCTTCCATCGTTTTGAGGTCGGTAAAATGAGGACCCAGATTGTTGGGGGCAATTTGCTGACTCTGTAAACTGCTTAGGGAGGGCTGTAAAGCATTGTGAAGCAGTATATACAGTAAGTCTAAGTTCTATTGCTATTGCTAAGGACAGTACAGAAAGAAATGAAAACTCCTGGAGAAACAAAGAAAATAATCATCATCATCATCAATCATCATCACTTTTTATCACCATGAGCCGTGGTGACACAGTGGTTAAAATGCAGTATTGCAGGCTAATTTTGTTCACTACCAGCAGTTCAGTCCTGACTGGCTCAAGGTTGACTCAGCCTTCCATCTTTCCGAGGTCGGTAAAATGGGGATCCAGATGGTTGGGGGCAATGTGCTGACTCTGTAAACCACTTAGAGAAAGCTGTAAAGCACTGTGAAGCGGTATATAAGTCTAGGTGCTATTGCTATTGTTATTTCTATTGATATTACATAAGATCTGTGCTCGTTGCAAGGAGAGCTTGACCGCTCTGATAGCATCAGATGAGTCATGGTTGAAATACTTCTACAAAATACAGCTAAAAAGCAGATATTGGACTGTGCCCAGATAATCTTGGATTGGGCTTTCCATCAAAAGCTGATTTTGCATTTTCATTTACAAGTGAATGGATTTATTTTTGCTGCCCTGTGCAATAAAGGCAAGCAGCACCTCTGAGATGCCTCACCATTGATGTCACAGTACCACGTAAGAAATATAGAAGTAATCTGCTTTCTGCCTGTGCTCAGAAAAGTGGAATAA
>NW_015387473.1:0-22369 GCF_001527695.2 Protobothrops mucrosquamatus | reverse complement strand
TGCAAAATCCTCGGCCCTCCCCTCCAGAGGATCCCCCCCTCCCCTCAGTTGGAGGAGAGAGCGGGTCACCCTGAAGAGGGCGGCCGGGCGATTATCTGATGACGCAATGAGCGAGGAATAGTAGTTAGCCCTAGCCACCCTCATCGCCACTAGGTAGGATCTAACATGTATCCTAACCCGTGTTCGGTCGGGTTCGGTTTGGCTGGCCCTCCAACATCTCTCTAGGCATCTTTTCCGACGTTTCATCTCTCTCAGCTCCTCGGTGAACCAGGGAGCCAATCGAGATCTACGTCGGGTCAGAGGCCGCAAAGGCACGACTCGGTCCAATGCTGCGGCGGCAGTTGTCTCCCAAGCCGCCGCCTGATTTTCCGCCGAGTCGTGGACCAGATCCTCCGGATATGGCCCAAGCTCCATCAGGAACCTCTGACATCATTGTGGCTTGCACAGTCTACCTTCTGGTTCCTTGGATTTTTGTCATATGCCAAAACTGCAGAGATAAAGCAGCTTATTATTATTATTTTTTTAAATCCTGCCTTTATTTTTATAAGTAGCTCAAGGCAGCAAACATACCTAATACTCCTTCCTCCTTCTATTTTCCCAAAACAATAACTCTCTGAGGTGAGGGGCTGAAAGAGAGTGACAGGTCCAAAGTCACCCAGTCAACTTCCATGCCTAAACCGGGACTAGAACTCATATCCCCTACTTTCTAGATCAGCATCTTAACCACTACACCAGGGGTAGGCAACCTTGGCTCTTTTATGACTCGTGGACTTCAACTCCCAGAATTCCTGAGTCAGCTATGCTGACTCAGGAATTCTAGGAGTTGAAGTTCACGAGTCATAAAAGAGTCAAGGTTGCCTACCCCTGCACTACACCAAACAGGTAAGTCAAATAGAATAGACTTTTGTAAAAATTTTAAAAATTTTCAATATAAAAAAAAAAGAAAAAAAAGAATAGACTTTTGAAAAGCTTTATGTTTTTACTTGGCTGTAAGCAACACTATTAAACTCTGTCCTAGAAAAGACCCCCAAATTATGACAAAACAATAGGTTTCAGATTTGTGGGCTGCAGAGCTGAAGAGGCCAGTAGCCACTTTTTTTTTAACATATTTGACAACCTATGGCAAGTTTAATCTCATCAAGCTTTTTTATTGAATTACTGTGCTTCTGTTCGGTAGAGGAGTCTGTGCAGTTGACCAAAAAAGCAGCCTTTCATTAAAAACACCACAATAAAACTTACAAACTTAAAAACAGTGAATACAAACACTGAGATAATTTTTTTTAAAAAAAATCAGAAAAGCAAAATAATGGACAGTGTAGCTAACGTGAAGTAATGTAAAAGATAACTGGTGATGTCTTGATATTCCTTAAAAGGATCCTTGGTAACTTTCAAAGAACTATAGTTCCCTGGCCGGCCTAGATGAATCACTATTAAATTGCTCTAAGGCTGTGCTATACTTGCAGTCTGATTGAAATAGTTTGTGTTTCCCCATATGAAATTTAATCATTCTGTTCAGTGACAGGCAATCCTTTTACTATGATTACTCTTGACATGAATAATCATCATCATACTTTCACACACCAACTTCCTGCCTTGTGTACATATACACATAGCATAATTTGAACTGTTCCAAACTTTATTTAACACCATCAGTAACTTACTCAGATATGGACTTTTTCCAAGTGAGGCCTTGGCCATTAATAGAAATGTACATTTGCAGTAATTATTGTTCATTTATTTTTGTAATGGAGCATATGTTTCATCTCTGCTTTCCATCTGGGCCTCTTGCTACGTGATGGATTCCTCTGTCACAAACATTCTTCACTTTTTCTTTCTTTCTTTCTTTCTTTCTTTCTTTCTTTCTTTCTTTCTTTCTTTCTTTCTTTCCTTCCTTCCTTCCTTCCTTCCATCCTTCTTTTTTTTCTTTCTATCTTTCTTTCTTCTTTCTTTCTTTCTAGTATTCGTAGACAAATTTTGCACAATAGGCAGAACTATATAAATATCCCTCTTTGAGGTTCAGCTATCTATCAAAAATAAACGTTGCTTTTAATTTTTATTTATTTATTTAGAAGATTTGGGTCGGTGGTATCCTAAATAAAGACCTGTCTTCTGGAATCAGGGTTAGGGAAATTGGGAGGGGGGGGAGTTATATCTTGGCTTTGAAAACTGCCTCAAAATCTAAAGAGCCAGGTGACTGCAAAAGACTGAGATCCTGGAGTTTTTGGATTGCCAAAAGGAGTCTTTAAGGATCAATTATACTTTCAGACAATGCTTTTTTTCTTTAAAAAAAAAGGTGCCGGAACTCACACACATCATATAACCCGCCTTGCCTACCCTACAAGGTTCCATCCAAAAAAGGTGCCGNAAAAAAAGACAAAAGTAAGCTAGCATGGTAGAAAGCATCCTAATTGACTAGAGAGCAAACTAGTTCTGTTCATGCTTACAATCCTGTGAATAAATAAGCCCCCACCACCACAGTCTTTTTGTAAAGATGCTCTTGTTACTGGTTCAGAAGGTGTCCAACAAAGACTTACCAGGCTCTTAAGGTTGCCCTCAGAGGTCCTACACTGTGTCTGTAGCCATTTGAAATAAGGAAAATGATGACAAGAGGCTCAGCTTTTCTAGAAGTAACATTCCAGCAATGGAACTCTCTTCCCGAAATACTAATAGAGCGGCATCTTTACTGCACTTTCAGTACTCAGCTGGGAAGTTCAAATAAATGTTCAAGCTTCTTAATATTGTGTTATTTTGGTTTCTCTCATTCTTGAGGTTTATGTGTCTGCTTTATTTAGTTAACAAGCATATGTATAGGTATACACGTGTGCAAGCATCGTCACATGATCTCAATAATGATACGATGTATTTCAGATATTTTTCACGCTAAAAGTCCCAGCTGGCAGCTCCAAGTACAGATAGGAAAAGCTGCAGTCAAAAAGAAGAGCCTGGGTATTGAGAGATAACAATGACTTAAATGAGCCAAGGATCTCTTTTGTTGGAATCTAAGTTTTCTGCTTACCCGTCCTTCCCAGAATGAGCCGTTCAAAATTCCTCAAACCACATTGCTCGTCTAAAAAGTCATGGAGTTTTGTCACAATGTTGGCCCTGCAACTTCAGAAACTGCTGGCCATTTAGAAGCTGCAAAGACAAAGTCTGTTACCTAAGTAGAAGATTGGAGAAAATTATGTCCAAATAATGCACAATTTCTACTTGCATAGAGCTTTGCTACGTGGAATAATCTCTTAGAGCAGGGGTCCCCAACCCCCAGTCCATGGACTGGTACCGGACCGCAGCATGCCAGCAACCGGGCTGCACAAATAAGCGGGATGCAGGCAGCACACAAAACCACTCCCCCTTCGATCCGTGGAAAAACCTCTCTCCACGTAACCGGTCCCTGCTGCCCAAAAGATTGGGGACCTCTGCCTTACAGTTCTTCTAAGAATTTGCCACCAAGTTTCTCAGTTACTTCCAAACTTGTAATTAAAGCTATATTTTACACCCTACCAAAGCTCTGTACAAAACAAATGCAATACAAAGCTCTATACACCTTCAGCATCATTCACAATGAAACCCAGAGTGAGTCTGTCTCACTCTGACTCAGGCCTCCTGATCTACATCAAACGTCTTCATTATTCCATAGGTAGCCATTCTCCTTCCCATAAACAGTTGCACTTCTACTTACACAGTGTGAAGATTATTGCCGCCCTCAGTTTATCCTCATTGCTGGATAATAAATGAACACCACAGTGGAGGTACCAAGTTAGTGGGAATTTATTTTGCTCTGTATTCAGAGCATCTCGGATGTGTGGGAAGCTGGCCTTAAGAGGAAACTCAGTTTTAGTTTGCTAAGTATATTAATTTGCCTTTTTGGGCTAACTGGCTATATTTAGAGCAAGGGTTCGATCCTCCACCCCATCCCTTTTTTTTACAGCCTTCAAATCACACACACACCTCAGCAGCAATCTTTTGAGAATCAATCACTCACAACTTTCTACGTTGCTATCCTGGGAAGCCGTGGAATATTCACATCGTACCTGGAAGCACTATTTTACTTCAACAATAATTTGTCTCACCTGGTCTCAACTCAAGACTTTGATTTAAGTGCGGTGAATCAGTCGTAAAAAATAGAGCCTAGCTTCATTATAGTTGGAGGAGGATGAGTAGAGCAAAGAATGAATCTGAAAAGAAAGTGGTGCAATATCAGGAAATCACACCCCATATCCTCTTCACAGTATCGTAATACAGCTAAAATAAATCCATGAGTACTTACTGTTGCGGTAGGGAAAGTTGAAAGCCAACGGCAATATAAGGAAGTTCCCTCCAACAGAGGGCAAAATATAACAAGGGGAGCAGAACAATGATGAGCTTCAGCAAGCAATAAAAAAGAATCTTCCTCTGCAAGATAATGGAAAACTAGCAGGCATGGCTTCTTGCATAACTGAACAACTTCTAATTTGCCAACCCTCTCAACCCCCAAACTAAAGAAATGTAAAAGAGTAAGGCTCAGGATTTTAGTTACAGTTATAGGAACCTGGGAGAGATAACACCAACCCTGAAATAGGAGGAGGATGGCAATCAAGAATTGTACTTTACGTTTGGGGAATGGGAAGAAGGACAGTCACAGTGGCAGAATAATGACGCAAAGGGTGTAAAATCGTATTACCAATGTGAATGGGGTCTGGATTTTTATTTTATTTTATTATTTGTCAATGGGGACATTTGAGGAGTTCCTTTGGTCTTTAACATTCTGTTTATAACTACGGTATATAAAGTTTATAATTGCGCCACGGTGGTACAGTGGTTAGAATGCAGTATCGCAGGCTAATTCTGCCAACTGCCAGCAGTTCAATTCTCACTAGCTCAAGGCTGACTCAGCCTTCCATCCATCCGAGGTCGGTAAAATGAGGAACCAGATCGTTGGGGGCAGTATGACCTTGTAAACAACTTAGAGAGGAGTGTAAAACACTGTGAAGCTTTAATTCTAAGTGCTATTGTTATATTAACTATGCTGTTCTTAATGGAAGAAACCACACTGCAGAGTTTCAGCAATAATGATCAGGAGGCCTCTTGGAGCCACAAATAGAGGTGTTATGCAGTTCTAAATCACTATAAGCAGTTGTCACCCTGCTGTAGGAGAAGGAAGGACATCTTGGCTTGTCCTTCTCATTGCAAACTCCCTCCACATCCTCTTTTCTGAAGTCTGAGAGAGGGATAGCAATGAAAAAATCAAAACACATAGCCCACTGTCCAGCATTGTATATCATATAATGGCCGACCCAGTGGTATCTCAAATATGGACAGAAATACAGTACAATAATACTCTTCTGATTTGCTATAGGCACTGCATCTAAAGTAGATGGTTGGCTTCTCTTACCCTGTTAAAACTGACCAGATTTTGGGATTTAGCCTTCCTGATGGAGGATCTCTGTCTTCTTCAGACAAGGACTTTGCAGAGTTTTGGTATGACAAACTCAGCTGAAACTGGGATGAAACATGGTATGTGGCCAGGATACATGAAAAACTTGCCACAAAGTGGCCTGTGTCTCAGAAGCACATAGTTTTACGTTAAATAGCAACCACTGCAATCAACACAGCAATCATGTTGTGATTAATCATTCAGGTTGAATAACACATATCTAAAAGATGGAGAGAGAGAAGAACCAACATCTATGCATTCAGTCTACATCCCCATCTTCNGTTGGAAGGGACCTTGGAGGTCATCTAGTCCAACCCCCTGCTCAGGCAGGAAACCCTATACCATTTCAGACAAATGGCTGTCCAGTCTCTTCTTAAAAACTTCCAGTGTTGGAGCATTCACCGCTTCTGGAGGCAGGTTGTTCCACTGGTTAATTGTTCTAACTGTCAGGAAGTTTCTCCTTAGTTCTAGGTTGCTTCTAGACTGCTTCACCAAGCAATAGACTCTGTGCATTATTTTGGGTAAAGTCCAAGTTCAGATTTAATACTAGCATTCTAACCAGAGGTCAAGATTTTACTGTATATAAATTTTTTGAAAAAATAAATAGGTCTAACTTCACATCTCAACTGATCTCCTTCTGGTGACGTTGTAGATGAGTTTATACAGTTTTCTTGGCAAGAGTATTAAAGTGGTTTGCCATCCACAGGCATTCAATACTGACTGTGAGGATGAAAAATGTGTGTTGTGACATTGTGATGCAAACACCAAAGCTTCGAATTCACATCCTACCTTTGCACACCAGTATATAAATCATGGGGTTTACGTACTCGTCCTTGGTCACTTGCTCTCCTTATCTCCCCCAGACATGCTGTGTATATATTCCTTCTTCCAAAATGTCTTCCCATTTCTTAATATCACCTAAAATTGTGATGTTCCTTACAGGTCTCTCTCCAAATACTTCCCAAATGCTTCAACATTCTTAGTTTCAAAGCCAGCCAAGGTTAGGCAGGTGCTACCACATGGGTTAAAGTTTAAAGTCCCATTCCCAAGAAACTCAATAGGAAGTAAATAAAATATCTCATTCAGTTTACTGTTGTTTATCTTTACCAAGTCATGCAGAACCTTCCCAAACTGGCACTGCTGGTTAAAATAATGCAACATTATATACTGGAAGCAACCTGTTTTAACTTCACTTTCTAACAGAAAAGCAATGGGTCAGTTGTACTCAAAGGCTCTAAAAGAGAGATCCCCAACCTTTTGGGGACCGAGAACCGGTTACATGAAGAGAGGTTTTTCTGCAGACTGGAGGGGGCGTGGTTTCGTGTGCTGCCTGCATCCCGCAGATGGGGCTTTGCTTGTTTGTGTGGTCCGGTTGCTGGCATGCCGCGGCCCGATACTGGTCCACGGACCGGGGGTTGGAGACCCCCTGCTCTAGAACGTAAAAAGCAAGTGTGAGAAATCCAAGCCTTGTGCCAATCCTACAGTACAGGTAGTCCTCAACTTATGATCATAACTGAGCCTAAAATTTCTGTTGCTAAGTGAGGCCCTTCTTAAGTGACTTTTGCCCCACTTTATGACCTTTCTTGCCACTGTTGTTAAATGAATCACTGCAGTTGTTAAATTAATGACAGGTTTGTTAAAGTGAAACTGGCTTCCCCCATCGACTTTGCTTGTCAGAAGGTTACAAAAGGGGATCACATGATCCTGGGAAACGGCAACCGCCATAAGTATGAGTCAGTTGCCAAGCATCTGAATTTTGATCACCTAACCAAGGGGATGCTGTAACGGTTGTTTGAAAAACTGTCATAAGTCATTTTTTCAATGCCATTGCAACTTCAAATGGCCAATAAATAAATTGTTGTAAGTCAAGGACTATCTATATTAACATTCTAGCAATTTGACAGGTTGATTCAAATAAGGATGGCCTTCAAATACGGATAATATTAAGAATTTTTTATGGCTTTTCAATATTTGTATTATATTGAGGAGGTTATTCCTCTTCAACAATAAGCATATGTGCACACACACACACACACACATACACACACACCCATTTAAAAAGATGCCTGATCTATGTTTTCAACACTCATAGAAATTAAACCTAGTTTCCTAGACTCTGAAAAGCTAATTATGCATTCAATTAGAGTTTCTTAATAAAGATTAAAACTCAGAAGTCTATTATGAGCCCATATTTAATTCAACTGCCATTTTATCCATGCCATGAAAGTGTGAGTGGTAACAATGAATATAAATTATAATACATGCCACCAAGTGAATGCTATTTGTTCAAGAACGTTGCTATAAAGAATTAAATTTTGCTATCAGTTCCATAATCTAGTTAAAATAGGTATTCTTTATTTGGTCTTTCAATGTAGTCCAATTTCCCTTCTTTGAAAAACAAATTCCAGCAACTAAAGAAAAGAGATTAATTTATCATTAAGACTCTGCCTAATTGAAGTCAATTCTGAACAAACTTGAATTCAATTTCTGCTCATTAAATTGAATGTGCTCTGCGTTTTCTCTCTGCATTGCTTTGAGCAAGCAGCTGAGAACAAGGGACTAACATCAAAATTATTAAATTGAGGAGATTTTATTTGGTCTTCACATGCCAGGGCCGCTTTGATGAGGAGCTGTTTTGGCACTGAAAGGAAACGAGAGCAGCTGGAGGAAAAATCAAATGAAACTAAGCCTTGGAAAATTGAAGAAAATGCAAGCTTAATAATATTTAATAATTAAATTTCCACAAACAATAGCGGCAAATGAAGTAATCTGCAAAGTCTGTGAACTCATTTGCATAATTGATGCCGGTCCCCTGTAAATGAATAATGAAGATAATAAAAGATGTTGCTAAAAATGGGCACAATAACAGCAAAATTTCATCAAGCCGCGCTCTCTGATTAATCTGCTCTTGCAAATCAGCAGCAAAAGGGGAACGCGTGATTAACCGCACTGAGGACTGCAGCAGGCGGCAAGCTGCCCTTTCTCTGTGTGTGTCTCTGGGTACCGCAGCTCAACCTTCTCCCCTGCTCTGCTTTCGTGCTCTTGCCAATGCAGGAAGAGGCACCCCCCCACACACACACACACACGCACACCAACCCAGCTCTTTTCCAGGAACTACCACGTTTTTGTCATTAACCACATCGCTTCTGTCTTCCCTCTCAGTTCGGCTCAAATGAACAAAACTGGCTTAGCTTCCCGGGCCAAGCTGCTTTTGCAGTCTTGTTTAGCTTTGTTTGCAATGCCAAGCAGTGATACTCCAGGTGTTGAGGAGACGTTTTCTCACCCTACTGCACAGGCAGTGGTGGGATTCAGCCATTTCACACCAGTTCGGCAGAACCGGTAGCTAATTTTTTGTTGCCCAGGCCCAGAATGGACTTCTGGAAGCGGCATCCATACAGAGAACCGGTTGTTCACATATTTGAATCCCACCCTTGTGCACAGGCCAGGTCTTCTGGATATGAAGAAGGAACTCTCCCACTTTGGCTACTGCTGCTGAACCAGAATAGGGCCTGAGCAAATGAATTGGGAATGGATTAGGTTTTGGGGAGGTTCTACAGTAGACACCTGTGAACTTTTCTCCACCAGAGGTAGCATCTGAGTGAAGTGTCAGAGGCCCAATTCCAAACCTGGTGGAGGCGGCCAGGACAAAAACTAACCTGGACTTCATTTCGGCTAAATTAACTGTAGTTAATAGATGTATTAGCCAGTGAAGTGTTTAATCATTTTCCCCTGGTCGCGTTAAAAAGGTAACAATTTCTGGAGGACTCTGGGGGCTGCACCACAATTTTCAGGAGCCCAGGAAGCCCTGAAGCTTCATGTATTTCATCTCCACAAGCATTACCTTTGGACCTGAGGAAAGATGCTAAAGTTAGTGGACATCCACGACCATTAACAGATAATTATACATGACAAACGGAGGGTCAGGTTTATGACAGAGCTTCAGATCAGTGACAAAGACATCGTTCATATGAAGAAGGTGTCAAGTTTTTAGCCCCAACCCTAGAAATCTGTTGTCGTTAAGAGTGGAAAGCAGCCTCCCCTCAATATGAAGCCTGTTATATCTGCTATACTTCAGCCCCACCAGCATGGCCAGTACCCATCAGGTTAAAGCAGGTTAGTGCAAGCCCTTCTGGACAGAATGTGCTGATAGTTGGATCTGGTTTAATGCTGCTTTGCCCTCTTGAAATCACATCTTAGCTAATTACTCTCCAGATGGCCTCAGCAAGACAGTAATTACTCAATTTTAGGCTTTTCATCTATAAAAGGAGCCATCTCTACCAGCTTGCCTTCCAGAACTATTGCAAAAATTACTTTAAATCATTAAATATACTACATTACTGCTATGACTAATTAATGTGTTGTTCCACACTTATTCATTTCCTAAATTTCTGCGCCTTTTTAAAATACTTCCTCCTGGCATTTTAGGAAGCAGCTAACAATGGTGCTGGGTGTAGGAGAGAATTGGAATGCTTTCGGTTTTCGGATTTCCCGAAATCTCCAGGAAATAGGAAGCCTGGAATGAGGCAGTGGTTCTTGAAGACTCTCCGTTTTAGCCAAATAAAAATTGAATGGCCGTATTGAGGTACATAAATGTGCCTCGTTCATAAGCAGGCTTTGGCCCGATGAATCTTCATGTATCTAAGCCTCCACATTTGTGTCATCTATTGTCCTTCATGTGATGCATCTCACACAGGTAAAGGTAAAGGATTCCCCTTTCCAGTTGTCTCTGACTCATCTCCATTTCTTACCAAATATCCTAAGACATTTCCACAGTCATGCAGCCAGCATGACTATATGCCGAGGCATACGGAATGTTATTACCTTCCCACCAAAGTGGTACCTATTGATCTACTTGCATTTGCATGCTTTCGAACTTCTAGGTGGGCAGGAGATGGGGCAAGGAACGGGAGCTCACCCCATTGTGCAGCACTCGGGTCTCAAACTTGGGCTGCCAGCTTTCCAGCTGACAATCTCAGCATTTTTAACCACTGAGCCATCATGTCCCCTCCACATCTCACAGCTGGTGATTTAAAAAGAAACACCACGTATGTGCAAGTACACCCTGCAGTTGCTTGCAGCCTTCATCTTTAATGAAGTGGTGTTCCTACTAGCAGTAGTCATGAAAATAGCTGCTGGTTAAACATGTCTGCTTGGTTTACAGGTAGATTTTCCAAAGAAATTAGAAGAAAATAAGTTGCCCCCTCACAAAAGTGAACATGTTATTGGAACAATCTCTCTTCAGCAAAACAACCATAAAAATCAACAATATCCCAGCTGCAGAAAATACTGAAGGTGAAAGGATTTTTAATCTTGGCCATCTCGAGCAACATCCAGTACAACTCATACACGTGATGACTTTTCTATCAGTTCTTTGCTGTGTTGCCTATGACTAGAAGAACTGCCTTCTTTTATTTATTATGAGGGGCAAGAGATGCAGATTAAACCACTTTCACTTCCTTTTGGTTCTGCCATATCTTTTGATGCATTTTGATCCTTAAATGGCTTTGCATCTTAAGGAAGAACTGGTGGATCTGCATATCTTTAGATAGATTAATTTTAATCCAATTCCCTATAATCATAGCTGGCCAATGTGAAGGATGCTGGAATCTACTGGTCAACATCTTTTCTCTAAAGCCAGTCCATTCTTCTTGGAACTCTTTAACGCATATAAATACAAAAAAAAGTATTTGCTAGTAATTATGTATTATTAAATGAATGTAGATCCTACTTCATTACCTCAAGATCCATTAAGATCATTTACAGGTATACTAAAATTAGTTCTTAGAACATTCCAATATAAATACCAAATAATAACGGGTTCATTACAAAACAGCAATCAGGAAGAAAGTGTCAGGAGGAACAACCAGGTCCACATGTGAAGAGTTGAATTAGCTGATTTATTGCTCAAGTCTATACACAGGAATCTTCTCAGACTGAAAGTTTGCACCTGAGTGGGACTAGTTAAAGTTCAACAGCATTTAAGGAAAGGTCAGACATCACTCTCTTGTGCCCATGTATGGGTTCCAAACCAATTCACTGCTTGACTCCTCCCCATGGCTCTGCCAATTTCTCCCTGACAGAAACAAATATATACAATTATTTGGGAATAACCCATCTTGAAACCAAAGGAATTTCCAAGAAAAAAATGGGAAAAAGAGGGCTGAAGACTAATTTTATAGTACCCCTTCATGGGAGCAGTAGACCAGCTAAGGACCACTAAATGTTGCTTATCTACCATTTCCAGCAGCTTCCACCAGCATGACCAATGGAAAGGTGGTACTTATAATTCAATAACAGCCTCAGAGTTACATTTTTTCCACCCCAAGTCATAGTAATGTAATTTCTGATGTGATTTGCAGCTCCTTCGTTGCTTCTACAATCATGAGTGAGAGGCAGCATTCATTGACAAATAAAAATTGTCATTATTTGATCTGAGAACTGTTTAGGCTAGAGAGATGCTCGGTTGCTTAATGATGTTGTACCTAAGCTGACAGATGACTTATAAAAAGTAAATGGCCAGTATATTGCATAATAACATGTGCAGTTATTTCCAAATTAGAATGACATCACTCATCCTGCAAGAATCAGAAACATACACTGTATTAACAGGGGTCCCAGACAATTCCATGTTGTAGCAGAGGTTTATAACTCAGCAATATAAATTAGCTCCAGGCAGAAATGTGGCAAGTAAGGTCTCAGTCTGGGACTTAATTATTTTGATTAATTTGAGAGGAAAATAATAGTCCAATATTTTTTTAATAATATCCAGAGAGCTGAAAGGAAGTCAGTGGGATCTCTCTGCTTATATAACTGAGCTATATTAAACAAAGGAGCGTATGACTGAAAAAGCATACAAGATTGTCTCAATGTATATATAGTGTCTTATGCAAAGAAGGTCACACAATTTTTTAAGCTGACTATTGTGGATATGTAGATGTAGGCATCAGGCTAGAAACTAGGAGACTGGGAATTCTAGTGCTACCTTGAGCACAAAGCCAGATGGATGACTTTGGGCCAGTCTCCCTTTCTCAGACCTACAAAGAAGGCTGCCGCAAGCTACTCTTGAAATTCTTGCCCAGAAAACTGTATGGACTTGTATGGTCATCAGGAATCAAGAATGACTGAAAGTCACACAAAAACATACATACAAAATGTGCATGTATATAAGAGCCGTGCTTGAAGCACTGCAGACGTAAATGGCTCTATTACAGCATTGTCCAACCTGATACAATCTCCCATTATTTGTGCTATTTAGAAATTGTGGGAATTGATTAATACAACTAGGGATCACCAAGAAGACTGTCAAATTAAAATCTAATCTACATATATCAAAAAGGGAGCAATAACCTGTTGTTGTTTTTCTTGCTGCAGCTTCCAAATGAAGATTTATTAAACCTAGAAGATCTGGGCTTCAAACATATAGATGACCGGTAGATAGCAGCAGTGAGTTTCTTTCTGTACTTTTCTGTGGCCTTTTAACAATCATCTAGATCAGGGGTCTTCAAACTTGACCCTTTTATAACTTGTGGACATCAACTCCCAGAATTCCTCAGCCAGGCATGCTGGCTGAGGAATTCTGGGAGTTGAAGTCCACAAGTCATAAAAGGGCCAAGTTTGAAGACCCCTGATCTAGATATTCGCAATCCAAATCTGGTTTCACCTACAGAATTCAAATGCAAGGCATAAAACAGTAATATGCAGTAAGTAAATGCATGCAGTAAGTAATATGAAATATGCAGTAAGTAAATGCATGCCAGAAATAAGGGGTTGATTCCCTTCAAGATCTTTTGAGAGGTTTTACCTAGAGACTAGGAGCTTCCCACTTCCGATAGGATGAAAGGTCTGCTCGTTTTAAGGTGGTGATGGATGCTAACGAAGATGAGAGTTCTAATCCTTGCCAAAGGGGTGGAGGGAGGGAGGTTGGTGCTCAAAAAAACAAATCAATAATGGGTCATTTAAAATGGCATGATGAAGCAAAGTAGATATTTACTTGGCAGCAATGTATACTGTGGCATCAAATAAGGTCTCCTGCCATATGCAGTCACCGTTCTGAAAACAAGTGAATAGGATTGGTAGAGTTGCCATCGTTGTTTCATTAGTCAGTGGATTTATAGCTGTTAGACATAACTCATATTGTCACAAATATTCTTCGTAACAGGTTTCTGCTGGTATTTTCTGTATCTGTAAAAATGACCTATCCTAAGGTAGGAATTCTAACTAGAAATTATTCCCATTAAAGTTACAAGTGCTAAAAACCCTGTTATCTTAGCAAGAGCGTTGGTTCGCTTTGCTCTAGTCTAATGATTCCAAATGCAGCCTTGATTATCTTATGGATTGTTGGAAGGGTGAGAATTGCCAAACCGTTGACTTGCAGAAAGCAGGACAGCACAAAAGTCGTTAAGACTACAGGTAAGTCCTCAACTTACAACCACAACGGAGCCCAAAATTTCTGTTGCTAAGTGAGATATTTGCTAAGCAGATTCTGCCTCGTTTTACGATCTTTCTTGCCACATTCGTTAAGCCAATTCCTGAAGTTGTGAAGCTGATAACACAGTTGTTAAGTGAATCTGGCTTCCCCTATGGACTGTGCTTGCCAGAAGGTTGCAAAAGGTGATCACGTCACAACCAGGACGCTGCAACCGTTATAGGTTTGAGTCAGTTGCCATGCGTTTGAATATTGATCACGTGACCGTGGGGATGACACAACGCTCATTAGTGTGAAAAACGGTCCTAGGTCACTTTTTTCGGTTCCATTGTAACTTTGAACAATCACTAAACAAACTGTTGTAAGTCGAGAACCACTGTACTTAAAAATCTGCAATAGGTGCATACGAGAAAACCAAATTTGCAGATGATTCCCAATCAACTCCATGATATATCAGATCCAGCCATGGCAATCTACTCCTCAACAATTGGGCTGACCAATGGAAATACACAAGGAGAATGAATGTTCACGCTTTATATGTGTAAGGTCCTTAACCCAAGCTCATGACTTCTAAATGGGTCACAAATAGCATGTGACAGGAAGACAAAACTTTCCTGGCACTTAGTACCGTAGGAAGGAGAGGGAGGAGGATGGTGTGGGGGTTTTTCTACAAAAAAAGAGATTCAAAATACGTTGACACAAACCTGAAAAGCTTATTTTTAGTCTTTTTTTTTTAAGTGGAAGTAGGAATTGCCCTGCCAATAAATGCCATTTTGTCACCTAATTTCAAATCTTTGAAAGATTTGGGGTCACAATATGGAATTAGGGCAGCGGTTCTCAACCTATGGGTCGCGACCCCATTTGGGGTCGATCGACCATTTCACGGGGGTCGCCAAGCAAGGCTGTCCGCCATTTTATTCCCTTTTCCGGTGGGTGCCTTATCTCCCTTGGGCTGGGCCAGCTGGTGGTCGGCCTGCTCCGTCTCTGCCGCTTGCCAGCTATGCCTCGGCCGGCGCAGGGGGTGGAACCGCGCATACGCGGCGCTCCTGAGCAGGGAAAGTCCTCGACTTACGACAGGCTGGGTAGTCCTCGACTTACGACCGGTTTAGTCCTCAACGTACGACCGGTTTAGTCCTCGACTTACGACCGGTTTAGTCCTCGACTTACGACCGGTTGGGGGTCGCGGCATTAAAAAGGTTGAGAACCACTGAATTAGGGGCTTCAAGAGGGATTCCACCTCTGTCACAGAATAATGTTCAGATACATAAATCAATACTCTGACAAGAAAAATCAAGCTTATTTATTTATTTGCTTGTTTGTTTGTTAAATTTATTTGCCACCCACCTCACGGTGCAGTCAGCTGTAGTCCAAAGTTGCCTGGGGAATATATCGGTATATTAGAAAGACAGCTCCACTGTTTCTGAATTCTTCTTGGTAAGCCTAAGATGTAATTAAATTAGTTAGACTCTTTCTATTTTACCCAAAGGCCTTAAAACGGTGAGCATATTAGTATTATCATGTATGCCAAAAGATTGCCAGAATCATTCTCGCTTAGTATTACACTCTCCACTGCCTTTGATTTCACAGCTTTTCATTTATGCAGAGGTAAAGTGATATTCTTTGGAATAAGAGATGTTTGAGGGTCATCAGGACAGCCTGGAATAATAAATAACTCTTTGAGGAGGAGGAGAATACTTGGAACAAGCCAGCAAGTACTCGTAAGCAAGCAAAAAAGAAGGTTACTTGCAAACGTCACCATTTGAAAAATCAAAACCAGCATTTATTATAAAAAGTGTGCCAGGTTTTATTTCTTCAAATATAAGAGACATTGGATATTGAATCCCTCTGGCAATGTAATCTTTTTTTAAATTTTCTTCTCTTTTTTGAGCCAAAGGAGATAGTGCATGACATATAAAGTTGTGTTTCATACATCTGTTGTTGCTTTTGAAGGGATGGGCACCTATCAAAATTGTGATACTTATGGCTTGGCCCTCCTTCCGTGCCTTGCCATGGATTTATGTATCAAAAATCATATCCCACCCACTTTGGAAGCAAACTCCACTAATATAAGCCATGGTAATGGCAAAGGAATTAAAACATTCTTCCTCTATGCCACAAACATTAACATAGCCTCTCTTCACTTTTTAAAAGAGATGTATGAAATCTAGGTTGATCTTTCATGTATTATCTTGCTCAGACCTCAGGAAGGGAAGAAATGACAGATAACATTTCCAAAGCCATTGCTGTGTAGCTTTCATTAAATAGTAACTGAGGCCATGCTTATATTAAATATGAAATGCCAAAGATTACCTTGCATGCCTACTTATTTGCATGCCTACTTACTGACAGAGCCCTGGTGGCGCAGAGTTTAGAATGCAGTATTGCAAGCTAACTCTGCCCACAGTCTGGAGTTCGATCCTGACTGTCTCAAAGTTGTCTCAGCCTTCCATCCTTCCGAGATCAGTAAAAATGAGGCCTCAGATTTTTTTGGGGGGCAATATGCTGACTTTTAGAGAGGGCTGTAAAGCACTGTGGAGCGGTATATAAGTTTAAGTGCTATTGGTAGTGCTACTTAGAAATAACTACCACTTAGATCCAATCTTTGGTGCCCAATACAACCATTCATCTAGTAACTGTTTGAAGTTACAACAGCACTGAAAAAAGTGACTTATGTCCTTTTTCCAACTTATGACCATTGCAGCATTCCTGTGATCAAAATGTGAACACTTGGCAACCGACTCATACTTAAGACAGTTGCAGTGACCTGGATCATGTGATCACATTTTGCGACCTTCTGACAAGCAAAGCTAATGGGGAAGTCAGTTTCACTTAACAACCGTGTTACTAACTTAGCAACTGCAGTGATTCACTTAACAACAGTGATAGAAACAGTCGTAAAGTGGGGCAAAGCTCACTTAACAACTACCTTGTTTAAGCCCAAAATCTATATGCACCATGCTCAGTATTGCTCAGGTCCATTCCAAAACCAATATACAGAAAAAATTGCAGTCATTTCAATAAACTAATGTACTCTGTGTCTGATAGCAGAAAAGTAATATTTAGCAGTAATAAAAATGTCTTTTTAGAGCTTGCAAATAGAGCCCTGTAAATTAGAGAGATTAAGTAATGTCAGGGTAAGCTTACATGGCTACTAAATATCTGGAGTTTCAATAGCAAAAGGAAAATATATATAATAAGAAGTCACTGGAGATGGTGGCTCAAATATATTTCTGTTTTGCATAGAAAATCCAACAATACATAAAGAGCTGAAGAGGGAATGTAACTATTGTGCCCCAAGGAAATGCAAACACTGTTGTGGACTTCTTGCTTCCTTGCTATAGGAAATTTCTGCCATAAATTGAATAAACAACAAACAAACTGAGTTTCGAATCTACAGGAATGAATAATTGTGGGTTCTTAACTTACAGTAATGTAAAATATTTTGATCATCCCTACTGGCAAGGAAATGGTAGCTTACTGCATAGCCTATAAACATTTCTGTCCAGTGCCATATTTTCCACCTCCAAATTTCTTTCAAGAGGGCCAGAATTAATATTCTTATGATCCTTATTTATTTCAGAAATAGAGCATAAGAAAATCAGTAGAGCTAAACACATGGTGTTTGCACATAATTAACTGGTCCATCTTGATCAGAATATATGATGGAATACAGCATGCCTTCAGCAACCATCTGTTGGAAGAAGACGAGGAGTTTTCCAAACTCATCCTTAAACAATGAAACTTTTGGACACAACTATGCTCTGAATATTCACTGGCAGGGAGGTTGCTTACAAAGTTTGAAAAAACATGCCTGTTTAAGATACCTCCTTTCTGCAGCAGCTAATAATAATTGCAAAACAGCATCTATATTCTTCTATAACTACTAGAATTACTTAGGCTGTAAAGAAGTATATATAAAATAGCAATAGCACTTAGACTTATAAAGTGGTTCCTAGTGCTTTACAACTCTCTCTAAGCAGTTTACAGAGTCAGCAATTTGCCCCCAACCATCTGGGTCTTCATTTTACCAACCTCAGAAGAAAGGAAGGCCAGTCAGGATCGAACTGCTGGCAGTGATCAGAATTAGCCTGCAATACTGCATTCTAACCACTGCGCCACTAAAAGAGTCAGAATTAGAAATACATTAGATATAAAGAGATATATACACAGATGTGAGTTTTGATTTTTTTTTTTTTAATTATAGGACTGCAAGTCATCACTGAAATATCTAAATAAAGCAGATATTTTAACAGATGCTTGGGAAGCATAACTAAGCTATACACAAATAGATAAAAACACCCAGCTACTAAAGTTATATCCATTTCTTTGCACCTTGTTATCCTCTTATTATCTGCCTGCCATAGTGTCATCATTTTAATTGTTAAACATTTTAATTGTTAAAAAACATAAGATATTTTGAGCTGAGAATCCTATGGGTTTTTACCACTCATCTTGTAAGTTTAACTTACCATAAATATAAGTTATCTGTTATCTATCTATCTATCTATCTATCTATCTATCATCCATCCATCATCTATCTATCTATCTATCTATCTATCTATCTATCTATCTATCTATCTATCTATCTATCTATCTATCTTTCTGTTAGAAACCACCCATTTCCTTCACAGAGGGACATATGTACTTCAAGATACCATTGAAAAGTTTTTAGTTTTTGCTTTTGCATCATGTTATGGAATGAATGTGTCATGTGAAACAGGGGAGAGCAATCCTAAAAAGCTGGCAGAGAAAAAAAACACACCACTCTGAACATGATGGTAGTTTCCATTTAGAACTGCCTTATTTATACACTAGATGGCAATAAGGCAGGGGTCCCCGGCTTGGCGGCCCAGTCGCCAGGTGGGGGAGAGGGGAACTGAGCTGTGAAGTGGCAGACTGGTGCGCACGCAGCTCAACTTATGCAAGTTGAACTGCGCAAGCACATGCTGGCCTATATGTGCATGCGCCAGCCCGCCACTCACACAGCCCAGTTCCAAATAGGCCCTGGCCTAGTAGTGGGCCACAGCCCGGGGGTTAGGGATCCCTGCAATAAGAGACTGGATCTTTCTGTATATCTTTCTGTATACAGCTTTCTGTATATCACTCAGTGGTCATATGGAGTATGCAGCCCAGCTGTAGCATGCTAGAGACAATCTGTCAACATTAGGCTGGGGCCCGCCTCAACCAGTAGCTCAAATTGTCTACTAAATAGCAACATTTTTGAGCCAGTGGGCACATTTAGAGTTTCAAAAGTCAGTGTGAGGTGATTTAGATACTGGATCAGAACTATGGAGAACCAGATTCAAATACCTATGGATGCTCAATGAATGACTCATTGGAGAACAGTATCTCAGCCCAACCTTCTTTAAGAAGTTAATGTATTGTGGAAAATAATACGTTAGTAATAGTGTCATAGATATAACACTATATCAAGAAACATGGATATGATATCTAACAAATAAAGATTAGTCCATAACGTGTGAGTGCTCTTGTGGCAACTCTGGCCTCTGAATTATTTCACATAAGGAGAATGGATCAAATTCAGTCAGAAGTAACTTGGCCAAGGATACTTGGCAAACATGGGTGGGACCCGCAAAAATCCAATTATGGATTTGCCTTCCCAAATATGCTGGTTTGGGATGAGGAAGTTGTCGTCCAACACATCTGCAGCTTCCACTGAAAAAAATCTTTCTTATTAGGTCCAGCTGCAAGTCATTCAGATGCAGTTAAAAGGAACATGCTGCTCAGGCTTTGCCAATAAGCTGACTCTTCCCAACAGCCTAATTGCAGGAACCTCTGAGATATGCCTTTTTTTTAAAGTACAAAATTTCAAAATAAAGCTGTTCAGTTTCATTACATCATTAAATTCTGATGGTATTTAACAAAGTCCCTCAAAGGGAATATTTAGATACATATATATATATATTAGGCATTCACCTATGAAGCTCTTAGACCATGAAGTATTTTTGGGTTTACTTATTAATCAGACTTGCTGAAATAGATTTGTCAATAAAGCTCTAAATCCACATTTTTGGTTCTTATATTTGCCTGTTCTATCTGACATAATAGCTTCTTTGTTCATTTTTATTTCAACTAAATAAAAATAGCTGGTGATATGCTAAGATTATTATCCAGCTCCTGCTCCTTGATTATGCTGTGTTTCTCTTTTAATTGAAAAGGAAACTCATTTGTCGGTTTTCATCCTTTCTCCTCTAAGGGGAAAGCAAAACCTATTTAAAAGCATATAATCCAGACATGCATTAGAGAGAAAAAATGTGAAACCTATTGCTGCTATTTGCAGGTACATATTCTTGTGACATCACCTTCTGAAGAACATTAAAAACAGGATTTGTCCCTCACCAAATGCAGTCGGTTTAGTAAACACTACCTCAGCATTGTTAATTAATCTTAAAACGATTATGATGCGAGAAGCAGATTTTGCAGCCTTGCCAGCTATTTTAAATGCTTCAAGGCAGTTTTAGTGCGTAATGCAATATATTAAAAAACCCACTTCCAGGAACTGGCAACCTTTCTCCAGCTTTGCTGGTTCATTTTGTGGCCTACAAAATTCTCTCCGGTCATGTCCAGCCAGAGTTTCTATGGATCAAACAGTGGCTGAATTCAGCACTTCTGACCATTTTAGCCATTAGGCCAGACATGTCAAACTTGCGACGTCACGTGACGTCGCGCAATGTATCAGAGCTTTTTCCCCATTGCCGACAATGGGGTGGGCGCGGTTTCCTTGTGACGCGTCCGGCCCACAGGCCGGCAGTTTGACACCCCTGCATTAGGCAGATGGTTTCCAAGACATTCTCATAAAGGTTTTGAAAGCTTTTGAGTGCATTTCCAGAATTTTTTTGAAAAAATAACATTAGGAGAATAAGAAAAGATGCATTAATAAAAAAAAATCCTTCTCAATAGCACCTCAGGACCCAGAAGCAGCCTTTTTCCTGTGGCTTCATTATTGGGATTACAATTGGAGGCAGAAATCAATAAGGTAGAGAAGTAGATAAATGCTGACTGTCCTGATGGTATCCTCTTAGTAAGAAAAGTAGGAGTTGCGGGATCAAGATCGAGTCTTCCCTGCAGATTTACAATTCCTGGAAGACAAGCTATTAACTAATATGGAGAGGATGAATTTGCAGAGTTTTTGGTTTTTTTTACACATCTTAGAGAAGATACTTGAAAATACAAGTTACAAGACATGGTGCCTACTTGACAAAAAGAGTCACAGAACTACAAGTTCTTTTGCCACTGCATATTTACAAACAGCTGAAGCAGTAGATGTAAACTTAAATGGATTCCAGAAGATGGTAGAGGGCAGGAAGACCTGGAGGAGCGTTGTCCATGGGGTCGCGATGGGTCGGACACGACTTCGCAATTAACAACAACAACAATTTACAAACAGAGAGGTGTGTCACAACTCAGTGACCCTTCTGGTTTCGAACTGTGGTTCTTGGCGTTATCTGTCATACTACAGCTGGCTCTGGATCTCCCAGATTCTTATCTCATCTGACTGACTCTCAATACTCAAATTTTGGCTTGACAGATTAGATGGCTGCTTTCCCTATTACCATAAAACTGGGCTTCTTAGGACTTTGCTCTTTGTATATTTTATTACCAGTTCTGCCCAAAACCATGAACCATGACTCATAAGAAGAGACTGGACAGCCATTTGTCTGAAATGGTATAGGGTTTCCTGCCTGAGCAGGGGGTTGAACTAGATGACCTCCAGGATCCTTTCTAACTTTTATTTTTATTATTATTTGTATTATAATTATTATTATTATCATCATCATCATGTTTAAGTTCTCCTTGAAACCCGAAGCTCAGGATTTGTCACCTGACTCTATTTCATGTGCGGGATTAAAAAAGTAGCATTCAGGTTGCTCCAAACTTCTTGGAAAAGGAATGGAATGGGAATATGGCTACATGAATAAAGAATGCCGATCCTTTTCTGTCTGGGGGTCCTTCTAATGAGCCTGGGAATGTTTAATGCAGCCAGCTAAACACTTCAGCACTCCCACTCTCTGCAAGAACAGAATAGTACAACAAAAGAAAACAAGAAAAAATGACTTACGACTTCATCTGATGCAACCAAGTCCTCTCATCAATGAGGTCCACAAACATGCCTTTTAGCAGGCCTTAGGCAAGCAACAAAACCAAGCCCATGTGTGGCCGTTTGCCTACCCCCTGCCAACTTTCTGCCTCGTTTCAAAAGCTCAATTAAAGGAGCCCTTTGATACCAGCGATCTGGCCTTTCCATTGCAGCCTTGGCATAATGAAAGAAAGTAAAAAGTGTATGTGCTTGTATGTGTGCACAATCACAACCTTAGCCTATGAGTAAATTTTAGAGTATTATTAGTATTAATAGTTTATTATAGTGAAATTTTTGTTAGTTTTAATTATATGATATTATTATTACTTTTAGTATTAGTATTGTTTAACAATATGGATATTCTATTGTTTAATAATTAGGATACTAATTTGTTTATGTTTTAATTATTATTATTATATTTATGTTAAAGGGG
>NW_015387472.1:264393-272249 GCF_001527695.2 Protobothrops mucrosquamatus | reverse complement strand
CTGACCTTAATATTCCTTCTGTGTGCCACTGGTTTCACATACAAACCTGAAAGCATTTGATTTGGGGGAGTTTCAAAATGTTTGTCCTGATTGTTACGATTTAACTCTCTAAATATGCAAAGTAGTCAAAGTTATGCATCTAGGTTTCTGTCTATCTCCCACAAAATAATAGTCACAGCTGGCCCATGCATACCTGGTACAGAAGATAATGCTTGTATTCGTTAATAAATAGCTAATGGTCATGAATTTAAAAACATCAAGTCCCCGAATTTTTGAATGGGGAGCATATAAACCATTTAATCTGGTACTTAATTTTATCTCTCATGGGGAGGAAATAAACTGAGGTTTTGTTTGCACCTTTAGGCCAAATCCACATAACCATCTCTGATGCCAGACAGTGAAAAGCAGCTAATTTCTAATTGCTCACACACACTGCCTTTTAAGCAGGAAGTACACTCAGCATCTCTGGATCACTCTGCACTAAATCAAGGAGTTGCTGTTACATTTCCCTATAAGCATCACTGGTAGGGTTGCCAGGTCTGCTTCCAAAAAATAGCGGACAAGCGGGGGGGGGAGTGTTAAGTAGTAAAAAAAGTAGACTGTACAGCTTTAGATTACGTACCATTTCATCATAAAGCTTTTGAATAAAAAAAATGTCCACTATTTTGTGAAAAAAAATAGTGAACATAATGTGAAAAAAGTGGACTGTCCACTCAAATAGTGGACACCTGGCAACCCTAAACTGGTTGCATGTAAGGTCAGAAACCAGTGCAATCATTTTTCAACTCGCTCCAACTATGTAATTGAGTGCATGTCTTGTGGCAGATTGAGCTATCAATGAAAGCCTCTTGTCTTGGTTCCCAATCATGGATTGTGATGGTTGGTTGGTTACGCTGGCAGATCTATCAAGCCACAAGTAATGTCATTTCCACTTAGCATTACTCTACATCCCTTTATGTTGTACTGCAACATTGCAACCTAACTCCCTCCTGCTCATGCTAAAAGCTATGTGAACCTTCATCTACCAGTAATCCAAGACAATCCTTTAAATTCCCAGGAATGATTTCCATTGTGAGGAGAAATGCTCCATGCAAATGCCCAATGGCAAGTTTCAGGATATGCCTTAAGTCATTGGGGCATTTGTCCTCACAATGGAAACATGGACAAGAGGCTAAATGGCAATGTTGAGCAGATATAACCCTTGATAATATAATCTTTGTGGCATGCTTCATGCCACATTGTGAAGTGTCTTCAAAGGGACCATCTTGCTCAACTTCCCTAGCATCAGATGCTTGAGAGTCCTTAGCCTCCAGGTGTCTTGACTTTATGGTAAAGACAGAGATAAATCCGAGTTGAGCAAGATGATCCCTTTGAAGGCACTTCATGCTGTGGCATGCAGGGCACAGGATTGAAGCATGCCACAAAGATCACACTGTCAATGGCTATATCTGTTCAACATTGCCATTTCCTTTACAGGGTGTTGTCCCACAGTTGTCACCACTGGCAGAGAAGTGGACTGCTCAGCAGCCAGCAGATTTTTGTGGACGGCTCCTTTCCACTTCTGCTTTTGTCTGTTGTAGACAGAAGCATGTAGATCATTTTACCACTTCTTACTAAGTTTTCTCCCTGCAAGCAGGTTCAGCTACGACTAGTGCTATTCCCCATCACAGCTTACAGAAACATAGGCAAGCATGACATGAGCTAGTCACCAAGGCTCTGCTCTTATTTACAGGCCCTAGTATGCAACTTGTGCACTAAGTCATAAATCAAACATCACATTGGTCCAGAGCTCAACCACAGGCACAACCTATGCACTTGCAGTAGATTACTGTGCCATGTCACCTCAGGATCATAGGCAGTAGCTGTGGTATTATTATCTGCATGTATTTACATACTTAATATATCTGCAAAGTAATTTGGGAAGTCAACAGGAGACTGTAAGCCAGGGGTATCAAACTGCCGGCCCGTGGGGCAGATGCCTCATGATGAAACCGTGCCCAGCCCGTTGTCGGCAATGGAAAAAAGGTCACAATACGTCACGACACGTCACGTGACGTTGCGAGTTTGACACCCCTGCTGTAAGCCATAACCACACAGGCCATACCTGGTAAGATGCCTATAGTTCATCCACCTGCCATGTCCGTCAAAGTTGTACAAAAAAGCTTGGTTTATAGTTACTCATGCATCCATAGAGATATATGTAAATATTATAAGCTCGCTTGCTTTCTACTTGGATTTCCAGATAACTGCAGCCAAAGCAGACAAAACACAAAGCCTTGGTCAATAGCCAGGAAATAATCAGGAATGTCCTCAAGTCATTTTCAACCAAACTTGAGGCACTTCAGGTTCTTTTGGAATACACGGAGACCCAATGAACTTAAAGTAGCAGCAAAACAATATACATTTGTTCTATCTCACTGACACATCTACTTACCGAGTCCTTCTCAACTAGGCTGCCAGGTCCTAACTAGAGAGAGGGAAGCTGCCAAGTATAGATCCAGGATGATTCAAAGAGTTGATGGACTTCAGGACCCCTTTATCACCGAAAGGCCTTCTTTGATTGATTTATAAGCCTGGTAGCTTCAGTTTTCTACATAGGCCCTGCCTCCTTTGTCTGCTTCAAGTGATATTTCTCCTTTAATTCTTATTTGTTTCCTTCTTATCTATCTCCCCAAGGAAACTTTTTGAAAATATTCCTGGCTTTTGTCTTCTCTGTTTTGTTTTTAGGTTATAGCAGCTTCAGCCTAGTCTCATCTTATGATGTGTGGGCTTGGAGACAATGACTTCCATGTATCCACAGTAAGTGAACCAAGATGGTTAGAGAGGATATAAGTGGCAACTCCATACAATAATGAATGAGGTGATAACAGTTTCATAGAGTAATATGAAATCAAATCCAATGCATTGAAAGGAAACTGAAGGATTAAAAGAAGAGCTGACAAACAGCCCAACTATTCAGCATAAACCCAACAAATGGGTTTATATGTGCTATGTAATGAAAACTTGTATATGAGTGTGGTGTGTGAACCAAATGAAGCAACCATACTGTATAATTACCGAAGTACAACTATTACTTTAAAAGCTCAGAAAGGTTCTGACATACAGAAATGTGAGCAGGAGAAGAATAAGCAGTAAAAGCCATTAAGCCTGACCTTTAAACACAAGATAGCAGCTTTTTTTAAAACTAGCTTGGCTGGTGAAATCTTTTGAAGTGCTCCATGCGAAGATGATGATACCAGCAACAGTTCTTTCATTCCTGATTTGCACTATGGAATCTGTGTACACACTGTTTGCTGTTTGAAAGATACCAGTCCTGTTTATATATCATATGTGCCTTTGTTTAAAATAAATAAAATACCGCATAGAGTTCTTAACTTGGTGTTTATACATATAATGACTGTCTAAATTATTATAATATATTAAAATAATTTCAGTATAAAATATAAACTATTCATAAAGCCATATAAAGTATCTTAAAAGCATAAATGGGTCTTGTTAATTAAGACATTAAATAAGGAACAAAACAATTTTTGCTGAGTCAAAGAGAAAATATCATACAGTACTGGGAAAATTTATCCAGAGAACCTTTGATATAAATACATCACAAAAAAGATTTTATCTTTAGAGAAACAGATGGTGGGGAAAATGGGGTGGTTTTTTTGCAACACAATATTTAATAGAAACAATCTGAGTAAATGCTACCATGCAATGCTTTAATTCTCGGCATTATTGGGGCATAAGAAGTAGATAGATAGATAGATAGATAGATAGATAGATAGATAGATAGATAGATAGATAGATAGATAGATAGACAGACAGACAGACAGACAGACAGACAGATAGATAACATTTATTGTCATTTTTTACTGTGGGCACAATAGCACACATTAAAATGAAATTTAGTTGCTTGCTCTCAAAGTGTACACATACATAATACACATTTAAACATACTATATACAACATATGTACAGACCTACACCCTTACATATAAGTAACATATAAATATTAATCACTGTCCATTTTGAATACATAACGGAAGGAGGAAGCGTTAGAGTTCACAAGGTTAATACTGTATGGAACAAAAAGTAAGGCACTATTGGAAGAAACCTTGTGCAAAGCTCCATATGGTTTCATAGAAATTCATGTTGTCAAGGTCTTCCTCCCTGAAATTAGTTGTGTATTTATTTTGAAATTTAGGATATAGCCTAACACTTCAGTACGCATATACAAGATATCATATACAGCACATAATTGTGCTGAAGAGATTTTGAACATTCATTATCATCCATACTAGAATAAAATAAAATCTTCCCTAACTAATATACTCTTACTGAAATCAGGGTTTGAACTACCTTTTTACCCCATTGTGCTCTATAAACAGTTGGTGGATTTAAACACACTATTTAATTGATGGCAACAAAAAATATCGAACATCAGTTCAGGAAACATCAGTTTTGGCAGTAAAATTCTTTTTATTTCAACATATGCTTCAAGCTACTCGTGCAATTACAGAAATTAATTTTTAAATGTTTGATTCAAATATATATATATATATCTTTGTCATATAGCTGCAATCAAAATTATGAGAGAGGTGGTAAACTACTTTGATAATCAATATTGTTGAGATAAAATGCTAGCATATGCAATGGTGCCTTACAATACAAAGGTTTACATTAGGGATGATGTTCAGATTGAGATTCAGAATGTATCAGGTCCTGATGAGATGATTCAAGTAGATCTTAGAGTTGTTCAAACAGAAGCAGAAAATCTCAGAAAACTGAATCTCTAAAAGATTTATTCATGATTCAAAATAGGTAAAGAAAACTCCAGGGAAATTTTTCTTCCTTGGAAAGAAGGAAGAACATTGGAAGGGGACGCCAATTTTGAGACTGCTAGCTCTAAGTGCTAGCTACAATGGTTGATTTTATCAAGGTTCCCCAATCATAAAGGTTCAGTAAAGTGATATTGTAAGTCAGTGCACAATGGATTGTGAGTGGCTTCTACATAAAATAGAAAGTAACACAAAATTGGTAAGTCTGTTGGACCTAGAAGGATGTCAAACTGGATACCTGCTTGGAAAATGTCCACATATCCAAATGCCTCAGCTATTGTATAATTCACATCTATCTTTATTTTATAGCAACCCCTCCTTGATCCATAAATAGCTACGTAGGCCTGAGTTCTACACAGAGGAGCATTTCATCCCATTCTGTCAAGTGTGCTTTTAAAAAAGTACATTGGAAGGCAAATAAAACAAAGGAACATAAGCAATCAACTTGTAACTATTTGTCCAACACTTGCCTGCATTTACATTTAAATTTAACTTCTAAGTCTTTGTAAGGAATTGTGAAAAATACAATAATCCCTGTAGCAAGTGATTGTATACTAGAATGAATCAGTTAACAAATGTTTGCTTTTAATCTGATTTTGACTTCTTATCTCTCAGAATAAATGTAGAGTATGTTCTGAAATAAATTAGAATGGAATGTATTCATTTCTGGTACAATTCAAATATTTAAGGTTTATACACTGAGCAGGAAAGGAAGGGGAGGGAAGGACAAAATACAAAAAGAGAAACTTTACAGGTATAGCCAGCTTTATTTTCACTTTTATTGTGAATCCACATCCTAAATAAATTAATCTGTTCCTTGATACAGAGCTTAGCAACAGTAACTGAAGGGAAGGTATGGGTTTTTTCTGCTTACATTCCACTTTTTATATTTAAATTAATAATTTAGCCATTATTTCTACAGGCAGAACTACTCAATTTAAATTTCTAGTTATTCCTGCTTCTTTCTTTGCACAGTCCTTCTCTCCTAAATGCTTTTGGGTTGCTTGTAGACATGAGATCTCATATAATGTTTTTTGTTGTATGTCTTCGTTGATAATTGCAGAATCTCAGCTTAGAATGGTCCAGTGGTGGGATTCAAATATGTGAACAACCGGTTCTTTGTGTGGATGCCGCTTCCGGAAGTCCATTCTGGGCCTGGGCAACAAAAAATTAGTTACCGGTTCTGCCGAAGTGGTGCAAACCGGCTGAATCCTACCACTGGAATGATCTTAGCAATAAGCAATTCCAGGACAATGAGAGGGCTCCATTTCTCTTTATTCTGTCTGCAAGGACAAAGATTTTAGCCACCCTCTATTTCAGGAATCTAAAGCACCTTGAGGCACACTTGAATTCCCACTACGTTCCTGAAGAATAGTTTTCCAGGATTTACTATCCTGTTTTAATCCTTCCTTATCTCATTTGATTCTTCAATAATGTTTTCATGCTTTCCCATCATCTAATAATATCACAGCTAAAGAAATCTGCATAGCTATATGCTGATCTATTTTGTTGTTAATGTTAACTGGGAATACCTAATTTATACTGCAAAAAATGGGACAACTACTAGATGGTAGCATGTTACAGTTTTCTGGACATATGCTTGTGCCACTATCTTGTGGTCATTTAGATTCCTGCAGCACAGATATAGTAGCCCTATTCTAGGAACAAATTTATTCTTAGTCTGTATTCTGATTTAAAGGCAAAATGATGCTATCCTTCAGCAGTACATATCCTTATAATTTATTTCTAACGTGCTTTTATGTTATTGTAATTATCTTTTATTGTACTTAAACATTACTGTAGTAGTTATGTTGGGTTTTTAGGTTTTATCAAGCTTCTATTAAGTCATGGTTACTATGTAATTTCTTCTATAATTAAATACTGCTGGTTTTACAATTTACAGTCTAACTTGTAATCTCTATCCTGAAAGTCTTTGGATTATAATGATCAGTTTTCAGCTACATAACCCTATGTATGTCTCTTCGGAAATACATTCCAATGAGTTGAATTGAACTTAACTTAATTGAACTTATGCGTGTATAAGATTGCAATCAACTCCTTAACCTGTCTCAAATCCAGAATTGGAGTTAGAGTACACGTGTCAGAGAGCAGAATGTGCACAAACATGATCAAATTGCACTGTATCTGGAATGTCATTAGATTAGAGAATCAATATTCTGCTAAAGTACAACAGTAGTAATGCAATAATGATTCCTGATTCTTCTGTAATAGCTAATTCAGATTTATTTAATGGGTGATGTTTATAATATTCTATCACTATAAATTTCATTATTACACTACTTGTGTTATTTAATGTGATTATTGGTGAGCTGTAGATAATCTATAACAAATAGAGATAATGGATATGAAAGAGACTTCATGCCATTGGTATTCTGTAGAAGTATTACATCTGTATTTTAGAAGCAATTTATGGCTATGTGTTTGAAGGATAAAAGATTATTTGGATGATCAAGATGTGAGGTCTTGATTAGTTATCCCTCAATTATCTAAAAATGTAATGCAGGTCATAATTATTCAAGTCTGGTAAGATTTAGTAATAAAATAAAGGAGGATTATCAAGGATATTTGCTCTACAAATCTTCAAGTCTAAAGCACTTTAGAGTTGCTTGCAGATGTGTATTCTTTGCTGCAATTTGATTTAAGAATAAACTGAGATCTCTCCATGAAACATTGTTGAAAAAGTGTTATGGACAAATTTCAAATAAGCCATAGTTTGGCTAGATATTATTATTATTATTATTATTATTATTATTATTATTATTATTATTATTATTATTATTATTATTATTATTATTATTATTATTAATTTGATTTGTATCCCGCCCTTCTCCTTACCGGACTCAGGGCGGCTGACAGCCTTATAAAACCAATATTACAGTAAATACCAATTTAAAACCAGATTAAAAGGAAATATTTGCAATGGCCTAATAATTAAAATTTCCCTTAAAAACCCCACTAAAATTCCCTAGGCCAATCCCGCTTGTTGGAAAAGCCATGTCTTTAG